>NW_027507874.1:2720100-2970100 GCF_037356315.1 Lithobates pipiens
CTTCTTCTTCCCGACGCTCTCTCCCGCTGTAATGCAGTGTGAGCGTTGCGCAACGACTTATATAGGCATGGGGCGGGGCCTCTGGGTGATGTCACCCTGTGCCCCCTTTATGACGTCACCGACCGGGGCATGCTGGGGCAGTGACGTCATAAGGGGCGGGATCACCGGGTGACAGGCGGTGATCCCGCCCCCATGTCTATATAAGTCGTTGTGCGCCGCCCAGCACATTTTTTCCATTCCATGTGAATGGGTAGTGGGGATGGGATCTGGGGGCCTTCCTTTGTATGCCTTCACTACGTGTCTTGCAATTCCTTATATTTCCCGACAGTGCTGTATGCCTTCATTATACCATACTACATGTCCTTACAATATGCCTGGATAGGAGGGAAGCCGGGGATGTATGAACACACTTCTCACACTCCTCTGTACACAGAATATGAGGCTTTTATTCTCCTCTTTTGCCCTCACATGGGGAGAGGAGAAGGTGTGCACTGCATGCTACAGGAGGTCAAAGGCCCACACATGGGACTGGATTACATCTCTTCTTTCAGCTCCTCAATGTTTCATCCATTCTAGATTTATTTTAGGATTGTCCTGATTACCCTGCCAGCAGCTTCTATGGCGGGGCATTGCGGACGCTGTCCACCTCGTTTCGTTAACATTCATGTTTCTTTAAAGCCCATCTGACAGTAACCCAAAACATTCTCACTTCTAGTGGAGCTCTGCCCACACTGCAAGGGTTAACTGCTAACTCAGACTAAGGGGGGAGTAAAAACTTTTGCTTACCTCATTCTCCACTCCCCCAATGACCCATCTCCTAGCAATCCTCTTTCAGCCCCACAGACTCTGTCAGTCTGAAAATCATTCAACACTCCCTCCCAGGTGTGTGGTATGCCTGTGTTCCCCACCACACACTATGTGGCTCCTTCCTCCCATTGTTATGTCACTGCTGAGTCCTCTATTGAAATAGCAGTTGGAGGATGAAGCCACAGCAATGCAGCAGGGGAGACCGGCACCCAACAATCCTACAATTGTTGAATACTGAAGGTTCTTGCATAGGCTGCAGAGCTGGAATGAAGAGAAAGAAGCCACAGGCCACTAGAGAGCAAAGTAGAATTCCTCTTTATGTCCACTATATGCTGCATCTTTCCTGTCTTTAACCACTTTAGCTCCAGAAGGTTTACCCCTGCTAGTGACCAGGCCATTTTTTTGCAATACAGCACTGCGTTGCTTTAACTGACATTTGCGCGGTCATGCAACACTGTACCCAAATAAACTTGATGTCCTTTTCTTTTACCCACAAATAGAGCTTTCTTTTAGTGCTTAGCAGAAACACAAGATCTCTGTCCTTCTTACTAGCAGAAAGGCAATCAGCCTTCTTTACATTGGCAGACCGCCGTTCTGCTTCTCTCAGAAAGAACACTGGGTTTCTGCAGAACCCGCTGACTGGCTCCTGATGTGCCCAGTCAAAGTGGGAGCTGGACTCTGGCGGCACACGCCCCGCTGCCGAAGAAGAAAAATCACATACAAGTAAGTGATTTGCTCTTAAGGGCCACCCTGATGCAGCATTTGTACATGGAGCGGTCTTTCAGTGGTTTGAACATGTGCTTTAAATCAACAAGTGTTTGCATAGTTGCATAATGTGTTTAATATGCCTGTTCTGCACATGTTTCCTTTACATGTATGTACACGCGGTCAACATATTCTTAATATATGGGCCCATGTAGCCCCGACATTTATATTGTGCAGAACCAGTCTGACTCCTTCAGCTGTAATGGCATGTGCAATATGTGATTTTGGGACTGCATGCACGTGCACTCACATGTGCATGTATTTGGACCGATATGCACCCCTGTGCATTCATTGTATGCACCCCTGATCATATTGGGATAGGTCCTTTGCACTTTGCATTATGGCATTGATTGGCAGGTGCATTTAGAGGGGTCAAGAGGATTTCCTTTTCTCCCCCTCCCCCCCCCCCCCCCCAATCTTGGCGACACATATGGTGACCCATCACATTTGGCTACCCACTGGACTGCGCATGTGCGACACCGCCATATGTGTTCCAACACTGGCATTGCCGGGAGCAATGTGCAGAGCTATGTTACATCACACTATGCTATGTCTAGTTTGACTGGAGAAGTGCAACATCCATTACTGTGGATCTGATTTTCCCCATTAGCCCATTGGTATTTTATGTTTATTCATGCCAATCTATGCAAATGTCAGTATAGGAGGCGTAATGGGATTTACCCCCTTTATGTACCACCCCTTAGGGAGGGGTTTTTTGATTGAATGCATGCTGGTTCTTGTGTGTCCCTATATATATACATGTGAAGCTGAAGGAGGCAACACTGCTTGGCTCTGAGGAAGAAGGAATCCCTTTGAAACGCGTCAGCCGGCAGTGGCCTCTGTAATTTCCATTGAGATCATGTATGGATTAAAGATGTGGTTACCAGATGTGTCTCTACAAAGCATATTCCAGTACACCTAAATTTGTCATTTCCATTTCCATTGTAAATACTCCTGTTGGCAATTAGATACGGATAAGGAAGTATGGAACTATTACCAATCACCTCACATCCAAAAAGGAGGTATCTCTTGATCCTATGCCAGATTACAAAATCCCAAATCCTCCTCTAAGATTCCCACTTTTCTTCAGTGGGAGCATGAGTTCAATCAAATGTTCTCGCTGGAGGACTGGCTGTCTGCTATTATCCCTATTATCCCACATACCCACAAAGCTGCTCACTGTGTTTCACATAAGGAAAATGCATTTCAAATCATATACAGATGGTATATCTAACCCCTTACAAACTGTCTATTATCTTCTCTACTGCCTGCTTCTGCTAGCTTCCGGAGAAGACGTGGACAACTTGGCAATTTGCTTCATGTATTGTGGCACTGCAAATCCCTGACCAGCAGGGCAGGACTTAGGGTGATGGGGGCCCCTGGGCTTGAGTCACTTTGGGCCCTACCTTCTATACATTACCATATTTATCGGCATATAACACGCGCCGGTGTATAACACGCACCCTAAGTTTAGGAGGGAATTTTAAGGAAAAAACTTTTAGGAGGGAAGTTTAAGGAAAAAAAATTACATGCAGCCTTGCCCAGTGTCATTAAAGCCTTATCCAGTGTCATTTGGAGCCTTGTCATTGCAGTCTTGAAGTTTAAAAATGGTGCTGCTGAGATACAAAGTCCTCTGTATCTTGGGTCCTCTCGCAGTCCAGAGTGTACTTGGCTCGGCTCACAGTCACTCCCAGCCCCTGTGTTATGTCCATCACAGGTCGGGACTGGGCATGACTGTGAGCGGAGCCGAGCTGAGTACACTTGGCTATGTATCTCAGCGGGGCATGCGGGGCCCTCTATTGGGTGGGGCCCGTGGGCTTGAGCCCTGTCAAGCCCAATGGTAGGTCCAGCCCTGCTGACCAGTTTCTGGAATGCATTTTTATCCCCCTAATTTACCAAATTACGGGCATTATCATTCAGCCCTCTCAACTCCTATTGATGGTATCCCCAGCCAATTCCACTCCGTTGTCATTCATATTTTAATTACAGCACAGTTTACAATCACTAGCACATGGAAACAGACATTGACACCTAATTTATCAGAGGTCATCCACAGAGTACATTTACAATGGTTTTATTAATGTGCCATATCCTATTCACGCAAGAGAGGCTCCAGATTTTGCCTAGACTGGCAACCTTGGCTACAAATATTTACACTTGAGAATGTTCAGATTCTTCTTAGAGTAATTTATTTACTTCTTTTATGTTCTCTCTTTATTTGTTGTTTGTGTTTTGGATGCATTATTTTGGGTGCACCGCACACCGATGTGTTGTTTAATCACTGACTTAATCAAACCTCTATTATCTTCTAGCAAAAGTATGATGGTAAGTGTACATGGTTACTTTAAATTCTGTTGATATATTCCAGATCCAACTTTCCCCACTCTATGAACAGTATGTGGATTTTTGTACTTGGCCGAAGTGAAAATATTAATGATTTTCCTTCTGTATTGTCTATAACATGTTCAATAAAAAATATTGAAGAGAAAAATATACTTTTAGAACATTTTGTAATGTGAAATTTTGCAATGTTCAGAGGCTCTCAGTTTGAGTTGTTAATGAAAGAACCCTCCCCCCCAAGAAAAAAAATAAAAAATAAAATGTGTCAGCAAAAATCCATTCCCTACCCTCCCCCCCAAGATAAAAAAATAATAATAATAATAAAGTAAATAATTGTCAATCACAGCCAGTGAGGCGGGAGCACAGGACATGGGCTGAGGACACAGAGAGTTGGCTCGCGAGTGAGCATGCACAAGTGCCCCCACAGCAAGGAGCTTGCTATGGGGGCACACAGCAAGGGGGTGGGGCCCAGAGCTCCAGCGGGGGACCAAAGAAGCGAGGATCAAGGCTGCTCTGTGCAACACAGCTGCACAGAACAGGTAAGTATGACATGTTTGTTATTTCATCTAAAAAAAAATCAGGCCTGCTCCCTATTGTGCCTGGATTGTGGCCCGGGGTGCCGTTACACTAATTAACTACATTTCTTCTCCTGGTGTCACAGTTTGAAATGGGGGATTTTCTCCAATAGAGTCCCAAAGTGGAGTGGAGTTCTCAGCAATAAAAATGTTGTAGAAAAATCCATCCAGCACCAGACCCCTAACACATGAGGTTTAGAGTGCACGATTAACAGCCATGGCCCTGGTTGCACTCCAGGCTACTCCTACAATGCAGGGTTATCAGAGCTGGTGCAAGGATTTTTGACACCCTAGGCAAAAACCTCCTTTTGCCACCCCTCCCCTGGCTCCACCCCCTTCCCCCCTGCCCATGTACACCCCATATTTTTTAATCCCCTGCCCATGGACACCTCACCATCAACTATAGCCTCACCATCACCCATCAATGCAGCCTCATCAGCGCCCATCAATGCAGCCTCACCAGCGCCCATCAATGCAGCCTCCCAACGCTCATCAATACAGCCTACTAGTGCCCATCAGAGAATGTTTGCTTGCTTCCATTCATTCGGGAGTCAGGCCAAAGACACAGTCCTCTGCCCGCGCTGCACCTCTGATACTATCTGCGAAGGCGGCTGCCTGCTGGTGCTGAGACTTAGTTGTTCGCTGCAGAGAGTAGGAACACCAGTGGCCCGGCACCCCCAGGCAGAAGTGCGCCCTAGGCGGCTTCCTAGTTTGCCTAGTGGTAGCACTGGCCCTGAGGGTTATTAACCCTGCATTGTGCATGGTGCTCAGCGATCTGTCCATGTTAGTATAGAATTGTGCTGGATGGAACAAGCTGTACAAGTCACCTTTCTACTTGTTATTCACTAAGAACGGAATAATCCGATCAGTGAGAATTTTCTGTCATCTCATTTATTATGGAGACAAACAGTCCAATGTCAGAGCTCCTAATTCTTACACATTGTTTGATGTGGAGGAACTCCCCTCCCCCACACAAAGAAGGTAACTACTAACACAGATAACAGACAGATCATGGCGGATATTTTAAAAATGCCGCTTTTAAAAAAAAATCTATTGGAGGATTCAGTCATGTGATAGGGACGAGTGTTTTGCTTTCCTTCTTTGTTTACTGATTGGTGTAGAAACAAGTCAGAACACTATTGGCTGGCTTGGAAATTAACCAACCACAGTGTGTGATGTCAGAGCATTGACTGTATAAACATAAGGAAGCTGCAGAAATGAGCGATCTTTAGCAGAGTAACAGAAGAATCTCACAATGTCTGGCCGTGGAAAGCAAGGAGGCAAGGTTCGGGCTAAGGCCAAGACCCGATCATCCCGGGCTGGTCTGCAGTTCCCAGTCGGCCGTGTTCACCGTCTGCTCAGGAAGGGCAATTATGCGGAGCGGGTCGGGGCCGGAGCTCCCGTCTATCTGGCCGCCGTCCTCGAGTATCTCACGGCTGAGATCCTGGAGCTGGCCGGCAACGCCGCCCGCGACAACAAGAAGACCCGCATCATCCCCCGACACCTCCAGCTGGCCGTCCGCAACGACGAGGAGCTCAACAAGCTGCTGGGCGGCGTCACCATCGCCCAGGGAGGAGTCCTGCCCAACATCCAGGCCGTGCTGCTGCCCAAGAAGACCGAGAGCCACAAGGCCGCCGCCAAATCCAAGTAATCCCGACAACTCCTTTCTACTCCCAAATCCTTTCATTTCTACAACACAAAGGCTCTTCTCAGAGCCACCCACATCTCTCTACAAAGAGCCCCCCACACACCCCTCATTGTGTCTACCACATCGCATGCAATCAGCCCTCAATTGTCTGCATAGCTTTACACGGGAAATACATTCTTATTTATTCACACTTCTAGTACAATTCAAACATTGGTTCTGCTGAATCTATTACAGATCAGAAATTGTACTAAAACAATCATCCTCCGACTGATCGGAAACACAGATCTCAGAATGTTCCTATTATGCCGGGCGGGGTATGGAACGGATTTCACTTCATTTTAAATAGAATAGAATTTTAAATACATTTTAAATAGAATTTTAAATAGAATCATCTCAGATCGGCTAATCTGACACAGAAATGTAATGAAACAAAATTTAAATTCTTCCGGGGAACATTCCAGACACTTGATAAACGCGCTGACATATTATATTTCCCGGGGTTTGTGTTACAGAATCCTAGAGAATGTTTTCTATAGAGATCAATGAAAAGTCTGCAGAACAAGCATTTTCTGGGCTGAAAACGGAGAAAGCTCAGAACACATTTCTATGGATTCCTCATCAAAAACATCATTGGCTCGTGAAGGAAACGCTGACAGTTCTGATTGGCTCATATTTCAAACTGCTACATTCCACATTTGCCCGCCAGAATTCTTTAGAACGTTACAGACAAATAATCAGCCCATTTATACCGCCAAATCCGACACTGAGACCATCAGATGAGACAATTATCTGAGAAATATAATCAGCGCTTTGTTCCCAAACTGATTCATCGATTAGTCTGGAATAGAAATCGATTCAGAAGATTGTTGAATGATGTAAAATATGTTCTCTGTTATTAGATTTCTAAAAAGTGAAAGGACTGGTAGAAAACATGACACTCCCAGATACATATGTACAATGAATCAATAAAACAAACAGATCGGTATCCACTGTAACGAGAAATCAGCAAAATATTAACAATGTTTCTAAGTAATTATCTACAAAGTACTGAATGGTTTTATGGTTTTAATGGAAACATAAATGAACCCCCCCCCCCCTTCTTTAGTAATCTTTTATAAATATTAACAATAGTAACTGGTGATTTGTTTTCTCTCCGAAAAAGAATTGGAAGAATAGGTTTGTCATGAGATCTGTATAGTATCATGGGATTGGCCTCTATCAGATGTAGCAGTAACAGATTTCCCCCATATTACATTTAGAGAATATATATATATATAATGTGAATGGACTGGTAGAAATCATGACACTGCCAGATATATAACAGTATGTACAATAAAATACATAATCAGATCTGCATAGGATTATGTAACTGAAAAAAGAAAAAAAAAAAAGATACAAATATGTACTATGAATCAATACAGACAATATTGCGCTTCTGATGAATTACATCGGTTTCCATTCAGCAAAATATTTAAAAGCTTCTAAATAGATGAATAGAGCCGCCCTTCTCATCTCCGCTCAGCTTTACACCCAGGAAGGAGAGATGTGGGAATAAAATGCATTTCTTTGTTTCCTTTTCAAAATAATCTTTATAAATATGAAATATTGGAACTGGTGTTAGGGAGTGTTAAAGATTCATGTTTTCCATGTAATCTCCAGGTACACGTGCGATCTGCTTTACTAAAGAGTCGTAACAGGATGTCCGAAAAATGGGCTCTGATGATCCCCAGGATTCCCGGCCTGGACCTTACCAAAGAACCCGAGGGATCCCTCAGTCCGTGTATGACCTTCCCACTCACCGCGTCACCACAGCTCTTGTAGGGGCCCGGGTTGGTGAACTTCCCGTAATCCCTCTCAAGAACCAGGGAGGCGAGACGGTCATACTGACACTCCTTCATCTGAAGCTTCAGATCTGAAATCTGGTCCTGAGGGCCACCATCAGAAACCAAGCGGTCAAGCCGCCTGCGCAACTTCTGGTAGGCCTGGTACCGGGAAGCTGCCCGACGACCAGAGACTTCCCGGAAGAAGCCTTCTGACCTCTTCTTCACTACCTCCCACCATTTCTGGCGAGAGCAGCCGCTCTCAAGTAGCGAAGCTTGTTCCATAAAGAAGTCTTCATAGGCCGACCTGACTTCAGGATCTACTCTTGCTACTACCTCTGGAGTATGTGAAACCAGTGAGGTTGGGGAAGTGGCGAACGTGCACATCCACCAACCCGGCCTCCCTCACTATACGATTCAAAAAGATACTATCATATCCCAGAGGGCCTGAGGTGCCTGCCCGGTCCTTTGACCTGGTGACTAGGTTAAAGTCACCACTAAAGACCACCTGCTGGGATGTAAACAGGTATGGTTTCAGCAGCGCAAGAAGGTCCTTCCTCCCCCTTCTTGACTGGGGACCATAGAAATTTATGAGGCGGAGAAATTCCCCTCTCACGACTGCATCCACAATCCAACACCTACAGATTTCTAATTCAATCACTCGTCGACAAGCCACCGAGCCGGTCTTAAAAAGGACCGCAACACCACTGCAGGGCTCAGCCGCAAGAGACCAGAGGGAGGGCCCATGTCTCCACTCCCTCTTTGCTAGGTGCATCTCTGCCACAGATGCCAGCCAGGTCTCTTGCAAAAACAAAATGTCGGCTTCAACGCGGCCGAGAAAATCAAAGGCTGAAAACCTAGCCGCCGCTGAACGCACACTTGCAACATTAATCGTCGCAAGGCGTATTGGAGCGGGTACCGTCATCCTTAGTGATTAAAGTTTACGTTCCTCTCTATATTACATGCCTAGGTCAATCCTCCTCAGAGTCAGAGGATAGGACCCCGAAACGGTTCCAGAGGGCGAGCGAGGGTCCCCCACCCACCCCCAGACTGGTGCTAGGCTGGGGGTCCTCGCCACCCTCCTTCCCCAGGCCCTTCCTCTTCCGCTTTTTCATTTTTTTTAACCCAGTCGGACTTGGGGGGCTCCCTCCCGCTCTCACCATCTGACCTCCCACTAGACACGTCTTTGGGGCGCTTATTCACCCCCTTACCCACCTCAGAGGTGTCCATTGGGATACCCCCCCAGGCCGACCTGCCGACCACCCACTATCTCCGTAGAGGGAGGAGGCATAAGAAGGGCCGCCGGATCCGGAGGCGGATGCGGTACATCTGGGGGGGGGAGAAACGGGTGGGGGAGGGAAAGAAGGGGAGGAAGGGGAAGAAGGGGAAGGTGGTAGGGGACGGAAAGGGGAGGCAGGGAGAGGGGAAACAAGAGGGGGGGGAGGGGAAGGGGGAGAGGGGGGAACCGGGTGGGGGGGATGTTTTTTAACCGAGGGTTTTTTAGGTTTAGTCTGTTTCTCAGCTGGCTTTCCTACCATCGCCCCGTCGGGCACAGGGCCGGACAGGGCCTGGGGAACCTACTGACATGCCTGCTGATGCAGTGCCTGCCCCCTGCTCACGCCTGGGGGGTCTGACCCTTTGAGGGAGGGGGGCACCCTCATTCTGTGGCCCAGAAGGTTTGGGATCCCTACTTTGTCTAGGGATCGGCTTACCCTCCGGGCCTGGAGCACTCCCCTCAGCCTGGCACCCCCTAAAAGCCTTGGGGCAGCGGCTGAAAGGGTGCCCCATTTCCCCACAGAGGTTGCAAACTATGAGTCTGCAACCCTCAGGTGAGTGGCCGAAGCCATTACACCTCACGCAGCGAGGCATGGTACAGTCCGCTCTAAGGTGCGTGGGACTGCCACATTTGAAACACCGACAGGGCTGGCCAGGGTAGAAGACCAGGCTCCGGTCTCTCCCTATAAATGCGCTCCCGGGTACATGCGCCACGGTATTGTTGTGGCGCTTGAGCCGGATCCTGACCAACCAAGCAGCCGTCCAGACCCCGCGCTCGTCCAAACTCTTCCTCAACCCTGTCTGGAGCTGCCCATACCGCGCCAGCCAGGTTGCGATATCCTCAGGAGGAAGGGACTCGTTTCTAACCAAGACGGTCACATTTTTTATCTCCTCCTGCCTCGAAAGAGGCACTACACGGAAACCTTTCCATGGATCTGACTTTCTGACGATCTCGTACAGGGTCAGGAAAAGCTCCATAGAGACCACGGAGACGAAGCTCACATCGAACTCCTTGCTGTTTGTGGGATGTATGACCGCGAACAAGTCAGAAACCTTAAAGAGCAACCCCAGCATGTAGTCAATTACTTGACCCCTACTGGGACATGCTGACGTCCCCTCCCACCTGAGCTGCACCGCATTCCGCCTGCGCCTTTCTGGACCCCCCGTACCCCTTGACCAAGCCTGTGCCCCTTGGAGCTGCTCCTCAGGGGGGGCCCAGAAATTCTGGGCACCAAACTGGCCATACAGGGGGCCCAGAGGGACAGAGGAACCTGCCACCTGGGCAAATGAGCGCCCAGCTTTCAGGGCACCTAAGAGGTTTGCCTCTTCCTGCGTGCCCAAGATGGGATTCGGGACTGTGGGGGAAGGGCCAGACCCCCGTTGAGATGAGCCCATGGGCTCCGACGGAGCAGCACACGCCCCCCCCCCCCACTCCCACCCTCTACCCTCCTCCCAACAAGGCACCTTGTTTTTAACCACCTCCAAGGTTGGAGACATAGCCACACCCCCCACAGTGGCGGAGGCTTGGGAGGAAGCTACCTCCATCTCCTGAGCCATATCCCGCTCCTGCCGCTGAGACCCCTCCAGCTCCCTGATAAAGCTTAGGGCTGGACATTCTCCCCCTAGCTCCCCCATGGGGGACTCTCCCCAACTTGTTTGCCTACCAGGTAAAACTTCACCGGAAGATTCTGGGGTCCCCAAGGCAGCAGCCACCAGCGGAATCCCCGAGGCTCCCAGAGCTCTCACCCGTCCCAAGGGAGCAGGAGACTTGGCCACCAAGGCCCGGGGTGTCCCCACCTCTTCAGCACACATTTTCGCGACCTCCGGGGCCACCGCAAGTGGTACTTCCGGTTCAGGGAGGTCACCTCCGGCCGCATTCCCGGAAACCGGAAGTGACACATCCACCTCCCCGCCCCCACCTTCCCTAGTGTCTGCAATGGATGTCTGTCCAAGAAGTTCCTTCTGTACATAGTCCGAGCTTGCCGGCACCTCTCCCTCACTACATGCGGCCGCGGCGGGGGCCGCCATTACGGTCGGCACCCCTCGCACTGTCTCGGATGCTGCGGGCTCGATCGGGCCACTGGGGGGGGGGGCGCACAGCAACGTCATCCACTAACCTCCTGCCACCGGCCTTCACAGGTCCCTCCGGGTGGCCTCTAGTGAGGACCACCACCAGCTTCCTCCCATGCTGTTCCGTCTGACTTGCCTCTCCCCCAGAGCTTCCCTGCGCATCATGGGGTGCCCTACCCGGACCTACCTGCTTCCCAGCTTCTGGAAGAGCAGGTGAAACAACAGGGATCCGGGGACCCTCCGCACCTACGGCTCCAGGGGCCACGCTCACCCGGCTGGTCTCCACCTCGGGGCGCTGATCTTCCTCACCCATCGAGACTACTTCCTCCACTGGGGTTCGCAGCTTGTCCTCCATTTCCAGCAACGCTTTCTGGTAAGAGCCTTTTCTCCTGGCTGTCTGGGATCCCTCCTGGCTTGCTCTCAGGAGCTCTTTTTCCCTTTCGGAGAGGAAGCCCCTCTCACCAACTCCGCGTTCGCAGAGACCGCCCAGCAGCCGCCACAGGTCTCTGCACTCATGTTTCAGGCCTTCAATGGCCTCCCAGTACTCTCCCCTTCTGCTACTGGCTGAGCGGTCTCTGCAATTCCGCAGGTCCGCTAGCCTCTCCGACTTCAGTACATAGGCCACCGTGGCCTTCTGTACAAGGACTTTGATCCTTGTCCGGCGCTTCTGCATCCTCCCCCGGCTGGGCCCGGGTCCAGTCCAGCAGCTCAAACTGCGTTTGCAGGAACAGTCTTTCCTCCCTGGAGAAGTCTTTCAATCCAGGGGGATGAACCACGGTCCCAGGCCGGGAAGAGGGCCCCGGACCTGGGCTGGCTGACGCCATCATCTCCCACTCCTCCTCCACCTCTCTGGAAGCTCTCACTCTCTCAGGACAGGTCAGAGCACGCAGCCAGCACGCACAAGCTCCTAACAATGATTGCAAGCTCTATTTAAAAAGAGCAAGATAGCTAGCTATATAGGTGGATATAGCGGTGTATTCTGCGGTCAGGGCACGCAGACAGCACGCACAATCTCCTACAACTGACTGCAAGCTCTATTTAAAAAGAGCAAGATAGCTGCTATATAGGTGGATATAGCGGTGTATTCTCCGGTCAGGGCACGCAGACAGCACGCACAATCTCCTACAACTGACTGCAAGCTCTATTTAAAAAAGAGCAAGATAGCTAGCTATATAGGTGGATATAGCAGTGTATTCTGCGGTCAGGGCACGCAGACAGCATGCACAATCTCCTACAACTGACTGCAAGCTCTATTTAAAAAGAGCAAGATAGCTAGCTATATAGGTGGATATAACGGTGTATTCTGCGGTCAGGGCACGCAGACAGCACGCACAATCTCCTACAACTGACTGCAAGCTCTATTAAAAAAGAGCGAGATAGCTAGCTATATAGGTGGATATAGCGGTGTATTCTGCGGTCAGGGCACGCAGACAGCACGCACAATCTCCTACAACTGACTGCAAGCTCTATTTAAAAAGAGCAAGATAGCTGCTATATAGGTGGATATAGCGGTGTATTCTGCGGTCAGGGCACGCAGACAGCACGCACAATCTCCTACAACTGACTGCAAGCTCTATTAAAAAAGAGCGAGATAGCTAGCTATATAGGTGGATATAGCGGTGTATTCTGCGGTCAGGGCACGCAGACAGCACGCACAATCTCCTACAACTGACTGCAAGCTCTATTTAAAAAGATCAAGATAGCTAGCTATATAGGTGGATATTTTTTATTCCAGTATACTGCTACCATATATACAATACTTTACATTTCAAACCATTACTTTTTCAAAATACAGACAAAATAATACAAAATAATACTACTACACAACTAAACACAAATTTTACATTCAGGATTCTGCTCCCGAAGAGTAGGGAGCACAAAGCCTGAGAAATTGAGCAGGGGTCAAGCTATCTAAAAGCTTGTCCCACTTTTCCCTGTCTTTTTTCTTACTGTTTTTCTTCCCGATGCCACCTCTGCCACTTGACACCGGGCTCCTCACTACTTCTGGCACCACCTCAGATACCTTACCACCCAAACCCCCCCTAGGTACTCTTCCCTCCTCTGCGTCAGTATCCTGCTCATCATCTGACATAGATGAGCCTACTGACTCTCTCGCCACCACTGAAGGTCCAGGTGGCATAGAGGGAGGCACAGGATCAGGAGACCTAATAGGACTCCTACTGCGAGAAGAACTCACCCGCTCTGGCCTCTGCCTTGTACTCCTCCTTTTAGAGACCCTCCTCCGCCTCCCCTCCACCGGACTCAACCCCCTACGGGGCGCCACCACCCTCCCAGGGGCATCACCGGCAGAAGGAGCGACGGAAGGAGGCTCCCCATTCTCAGGTACTGCAGGAGGAGGGACCCCACCGCCAGGAACCTCCACCCTAGAACACACCTCCTTCTCCACCAACACGGCCTCAGCACTTGGCCTAGTGTCAGTGGACAAATTTCCACCTGGGTCCTGAGCCCCTTCTGAGGGAGGGGCACCAGTAGGATCCCCTGACTTTTCCCTGTGAGCCCTGGGACACCTGCTGAACGGGTGTCCCATCTGCCCACACAGGTTGCATTGGATGAGACCACAAGAGTCACTCATATGACCAAATTTGTTGCACTTAGCACAACGAACCACTGTGCAGTCCGCACTGAGGTGGGTTGGACATCCACACCGGAAGCAGCGGCGGGGCTGACCGGGGTAGAATACCAGTATGCGGTCTCTGCCCAAGAAGGCACTACCTGGGATATGGGCAACAGAGTTACCCTGCCTCCGCAACTTAATCCTGGCATTCCAAGCCCCGGTCCACACCCCGCGCTCATCCAACCCTTTCCTCAGAGGGCCCTGCAACTGGCCATGCCTACACAACCAGGTACTTATGTCCTCTGGCGGTAGGCTCTCATTCCGCACCAGGATGGTAACATTTTTAACCTCCTCCTGCCTACTGATAGGGATAACCCTAAATCCCTTCCAGGGCTCTGTATTTTTAATAAGCCCGAAAGTAGTAAGGAACAATTCCATTATGACAGCACTAGTAAAACTGACATCAAAGTCACGGGATCCAGCAGGGTGAATTACCGCAAAGATCTCCGCAACTTTGATGCCTAGAGAAAGCACCATGTCCACCACCTGCCCTCTACTGGGGCACTGACCCTCACCCTCCCACCTTAATTGTATCACATTCCGGCGCCTTCTTTCCGGCCCACCAGTCCCCCTGGACCATGTATTAGCCCCTGAGGACTGATCCGCCGGAGGCACTCGGAAATTCCCCGTGCCAAACTGCCTATATATCGGGTCAAGCGGCGCCGCAGACCCCACCACATTGGCGTACGAGCGCCGCTCGCCCAAGGCAGTTAAGAGTCTCACCTCCGGAGACCCCTGCAAAACCCGTCCCGGGGGAGACCCCGGAACAGACCCCGCAGTGGTCCCCGCAGAAACTTCCCCAGCAATATTTTTACTCTGGACCGTTTTATTTACCTCTTTGGGTTGGGCCTGAGAGACCGGGGGTCCCCTGGCAGATGCACTCTGAGCCAGGAGCGCATCCCAGTCCTCAGACCAGCCTTCACCCATATCCATGAGAGCACTCATGGACCCATCCAACTGTGAACCCTCTAATCCCTTAATAAATGCAAGAGCGGGGTCATCCTCACCTAACGGGCTCATGGGGCAGTCACCCCACTCCATCTTCTGCCCTGGGCACAAGGATTCATCCGTCATTGAAACCGAATCATTACCCTCAGCGGTAGGAACCTGAGGACTGGAAACCTCGGAGGTCGCGGACCGGAAGTGACGTATTGCCGCTTCCGCCGGAACTCCGTCCTCACACACTGCGCCATTCCCGGAAGTCGCGGGAGCCGCGATCCGGAAGTGACGCGCAGCCGCGTCACCCGCTACTCCTCCCCCTTTTTTCGCGCCATTCCCGGCGGCCGCTTTCTGATTGGGTTGGGCTCGACTTGTAACTCCCTCTGCCTTCCGGGAAGACAGCGTGCCACTCCCACCTCCCTCCATTGCTGGAGACTTGGACGCCATTACACTGTCCACTTTGGGTTGTTCAACCCTAACTTTCCCCTCACCCTGGGGCTGCTTTACAGCAACGATGGCCGACACTGCTGACGGCTCATCTTGCACACAGTCTCTGCCAAGGTTCACCGGGAAGTCCTGCACAGGTAAGTCCGTTTTCTTCTTTGTTTTCTTTACTTCTTGAGCCTTGGGGTTTTTCACGGATGGGGTTTTCTGTACCGGGTCATGTGCCGTATCCTTAGGTGAACCCCCTTTACTCGCACCATCCCCCCCACATGTGGGTAAGGACTTAGATGTAACAGGGGCACCCTCCACAACATCCCCTTTAGAATTCCCCACCTCACCGTCCATCTCTGAAGTCTCTACTTCCATCGCCACATCCACCTTCTTCTCCACTGTCTTATGCTCACTTGCTGGGTTGACCGCTGACGCTGACACGGTCTCCTGCGTTCCCTTCTCTGTGGTTGGGTCCGCCATCTTGGCTTTATTCTCCGCTGTTTGAGAGAGATTTCGCCTCCTTACAGCTTGGGAGCCTTCCTCGTTAGCCACTCGAAGGGTTTCCACAATACCCTGCAGAAAATCCCTCTCTTTCTTTCCTTTGTGAATGAGACCAGCCATGGTTCCTTGCACTGTCTGTGCACTCTCACTTGTGGGTTCCTCCGCCTCTCTCATGGGCTCCGCCGCCTTTGATAGACGCTGGTTGCGGCGTCTTACCGCTTGAGAGCCTTCATCGCACGCCACTCTCATAACTTTTCCTATATTCAACAGAAAGTCCTTTTCGCTTGTGGCACTTTCAATTAGTTTTGATAAAAGCTCACCAAGCATATTACACTGCTTTTTCAGTCCATCTATGACAGGTTTGAATTCTGTTCTCTTCTTGATACCTGATCTGTCGCGTCTATTCCTCAGCTCGGCCAAAACTTTCATTCTTTCGCAGTAACAGCGAGAAGCCTTTACCATTAAGCCCTTGGCTTTTCTTTTCCTCTCCGCAGATTTCTCCACGTCTTCTCCTGGCTGTCTCAGAGACCAGTCAACCAAGTCAAGCTGGTTTTCCAAGTACAGCCTCTCCTCCTCAACGAACTCCAGGAGCTTCAGGGCTCCACGCTTTTCCTCAGGCCGAGGAACAGGCTCCTGGCCTGGGCTAACCGACGCCATCAGCTCCCTCTCCTCCTCCACCACTCTGGAAGTCCTCAGAGATCAGAGCACGCAGCCAGCACGCACAAGCTCCTACAACTGACTGCAAGCTCTATTTAAAAAGAGCAAGATAGCTAGCTATATAGGTGGATATAACGGTGTATTCTGCGGTCAGGGCACGCAGACAGCACGCACAATCTCCTACAACTGACTGCAAGCTCTATTTAAAAAGAGCAAGATAGCTAGCTATATAGGTGGATATAACGGTGTATTCTGCGGTCAGGGCACGCAGACAGCACGCACAGTCTCCTACAACTGACTGCAAGCTCTATTTAAAAAGAGCAAGATACGTAGCTATATAGGTGGATAAAGCGGTGTATTCTGCGGTCAGGGCACGCAGACAGCACACACAATCCCCTACAACTGACTGCAAGCTCTATTTAAAAAGAGCAAGATAGCTTGCTATATAGGTGGATATAACGGTGTATTCTGCGGTCAGGGCACGCAGACAGCACGCACAATCTCCTACAACTGACTGCAAGCTCTATTTAAAAAGAGCAAGATAGCTTGCTATATACCGTATATACTCGAGTATAAGCCGAGATTTTCAGCCTCTTTTTTGAGGCTGAAAGTGCCCCCCTCGGCTTATACTCGAGTCATCGCTGTCTGTCTGCCCGATCAGCGTGTCGAGCAGACAGACAGCGGCCATTCTAGGATTCAAAGGCCGCGCCTCCGTCTCCGCCTTCGCCTGTGATAGGCGGAACACTGAATTTCCCAGCAGTCTGTGTTCCGCCTATCACGGACGTCCTCTCATCCTCGTCCGTAGTATGAGGATGAGCGGACGTCCATGATAGGCGGACCACTGACTGCTGGGAAATTGAGTGTTCCGCCTATCACGGACATCCGATAGGCGGAACACTCAATTTCCCAGCAGTCAGTGGGAAATTGAGTGTTCCGCCTATCACCGACGGAGGCGCGGCTTTTGAATCCTAGAATGGCCACCGACGAAGAGCTGCGGGACGGGCCGGGACGCAGGCCGGGACGGGACGCAGGCCGGGACGCAGGCCGGGACGGGACGCAGGCCGGGACGGGACGCAGGCCGGGACGGGACGCAGGCCGGGACGGGACGCAGGCCGGGACGGACACAGGCCGGGACGGACACAGGCTGGACGGACACAGGCAGGCTGGACACAGGTAGGCTGCACGGACACACACACACACACACACACACACACACACACACACACACACACACACACACGGATGCATGCACACACAGGGATGGATGGACACACACGGATGCATGGACACACACACACACACACACACACACACGGATGCATGCACACACACAGGGATGGATGGACACACACACACACGGATGCATGGACACACACACACACGGATGCATGGACACACACACACACACGGATGCATGGACACACACACACACGGATGCATGGACACACACAGGGATGGACGACACACAGGGATGGACAGGCATGTCTCACCCTCGGCTTATACACGAGTCAATAATTTTTTCCAGTTTTTTGGGGGTAAATTGGGGACCTCGGCTTATATTCGGGTCGGCCTATACTCGAGTATATACGGTAGGTGGATATAACGGTGTATTCTGCGGTCAGGGCACGCAGACAACAACCACTACAGAAGAGCAAGAACGCAAAATCGGCCGATAATGAACGGTGTATACTATGTTGAAGGTACACAGAACACCCACTAACTCCTACAGAGGCCAACACACTACACAAGGCCACCGCGCTGGCGGCCTTATATAGTGTGGGGCGTGTACTACACAGCCTGGGCTGTGATTGGCCACAGGCATCCTGCCTGTGGCCAATCATGGCTCTCCTTGCTGCCGGCGCTGTGATTGGCCAAGCATGCAGGGTTACAGTGCATGCTTGGCCAATCATGAGCCAGCAATGCACTGCGATGGCGCAGTGCATTGTGGGCCATGAGCGCCACACGAATTTGGCACGAATGGCCCATAACGCTCGGTATTTGCCGAACGGGCGAACAGCTAATGTTCGAGTCGAACGTATGTTCGACTCGAACAAGAAGCTCATCCCTAATCGTGGTGCTGTTTTCAAACAGTGAGGGAGATAGCAGCGGAGAAGCCAATCAGCAGGCAGTGTCAGGACCATGGCTGAGGATCAACACTGGACTGGCACCTCCAGACCACTGCAGTGGAGCCCTGCATAGGTGGGGGTAAGGGCTGGGCAGAGGGAGGGGTCAGGGGCTCAAGCACAGGTTGGCACACTGGGACCCTGGCACAGGACTGCGCTGCCCTGACTGTGGCACTGATCATCTCCTGCACCCCCTTCATAGCCTGCCCTGACCTTGCCTCTCCTCCATGGCCTTCATGCGCTCCTGAATTGTCAAAATTTCACAGATAAAAAAAGAATGCTTGTCGTTGTCGATCCCAGATTCACTTAATACTTTTGTTATGTCAATGTCCATGTTGTGGGACTATGTGTGCATAGCTAGTAAGTATATTGTGGCTGAAAATATGACCTGCAGGTTTTCAAGGTTCGCCTGCCATTAAAGTCAATGGTGTCCGCCACAAACTTTCGTTCGCGAAACGTCCCATCGAAAGTTCGTCCATCACTATTCGGCTCATCCCTAGTGCTGATTACACTGTTATCATACCATTACTCTGTATTTGCCATGTCATGTTGCTGTATGGTATATATTCATTTAAGATGTAATACATACAAATGTATTGAATATATATATATACACATACTAAGACATTCAGACACGGGAATGATTGGGAATAAAATGTTTCGCAGATTTGGATTGGATATCATGTGTAAATTCATTATGGTCCAATGGTTTAGGAAATATTTTTTTTAGGACTGTGTGCTGCCCGGGGTGATATTGTGATCAGATTTGTATGTATCTGATACTTTGTACATGTGAATTATGTTTACTATTATTATTATTATTGTTAATTAGAACTATAAGTACACGGAATGAGATCAACCCCCACCCTGTGTGTACATTGATCTGCTGTTGATTGAAATAGATACAAATAGACAAAGATTTGTCTGGGCTGATTGAGTAGATACAATGTTTCGTTGTTCTTGCTTCTTTCCTCCATTGTGTTGAGGGTTAAGAACTCCACGATCTTCTCTTTTTGTGATTTCAAATAAAGTAACAATGTAAGGCGGGATATTGTGGAGGATCTTTTATTGTAACAATGTGTGAGTGCGGCATAAGTGTTATTCAGCTCTGCCACCTTGTGGTCATTCCTGGTAGAACACTGGGGTGTGTGTGCAGTACAAGGAGGTGAATAGGGGATGTATATACAGACAGAAAGTGGAGATGATCTCCGCGATAAATCTAGAATCAGGATGGGAATAGAAGGGAGGTTTATTCACCCCCTTCCCAGTCTGACCGATCTACTCCTCGTGTAAAGATCAATATTATTATTATTTTAGCATTGCCTCACAAACATGCTCTACATAGAGCGGGACATTCCTGGTTTCTATTCTTCAATTAAGTTATATATTATTAATACTGTCAGGTAAAGTTCCCTGTAAAGGCAAAGCCTTTGTCTTCTTATCACACTCAGACTTGTAATAGAGGTGAGGAGTAATGACAGGAAATGTGATCACAGTACATCATTCTCTCATCTCTTTTCATTCCAATCATTCTATGCTGATTGTCTACTCACCGCTAAACCCTCCAACCAAAACCATCCACCCCTCCTTACCCGTCCGTCCTAACAGTAATTCAGAGTTTCTATGATTTGTATCATTTATTAGAACGTATTTCATGTGAAGGAACGATGTGATCTCCTTACAGGGACTGCTTTTTATTGTCCTTTAATTCTGCTGAATATCTTCTGGAGCTCAGAGATCATTCAATATTCAATACCAAACAAACATCCCCCAGCTGAAAGGAACACAGATCTCAGATCCTCCTTCACACTCTTTGGGAGGAAAATGCATTTTATTATCTGAAGAAATCGCCCAGATCTGTGATTGATGCAACTATTCAACTGATTCATTCAATTGTCCCGCCAGAATATCATGGAACCTTCCAATGATCTCAGATGGAATAATCCGACACTAAATCCTGATATCTCTTCCTTCGGGAACATCGATCAACTCTTCTCTGAATTGTCGGGCAGTTTATCTAACCAAAAATAATAAATCCATTAGAAATATGAATGTCACATTTCTTCTAATCTTTTTCTCTTACTTCACAATAGAGAATCCGCCCTGCTAGAGAATGTGGGGTGTGTGTGCAGTACAAGGAGGTGAATAGGGGATGTATATACAGACAGAAAGTGGAGATGATCTCCGCGATAAATCTAGAATCAGGATGGGAATAGAAGGGAGGTTTATTCACCCCCTTCCTATAGAAATCAATGAAAAGTCTATAGAAAAAGTATTTTCTGGGTTGAAAACCGAGAAAGATCTCTGAACACATTTCTTTGAAATTTTCATCAGAAAGACATTAATGGCTGATGAAGGAAACGCCCACAACTCTGATTGGCTCGGATTTCAAATTCCTGATTTCAAATTTCCTCGCCTGAATAGTGAAGAACGTTACAGAGAAATATTCAGCCCTATTATACCGCCAAATCCGACACTGAGATCATCAGATGAGACATTTATCCGAGAGATATCATCAATGCTTTATTTTTCATCCATTAGTCCGGAATAAATAGAAGATTATTGAATAATATAAAACATTTCCATATGTGCTTTTTTATTCCAAGTCCTCAGAATTCAGAAAACGAAATGGGGAAATATAGAGAGTGAGAGAAGGAAATATATACATATATATATATATATATATATATATATATATATATATATATATATATATATTTCCTTCTCTCACTCTCTGTCTGATATATAATTTATACATATAGCAGATTGCACATATTTTGCGCTTCCTGTACAAAGAACGATAAATATGACATTATTGGTAGAAATGGGTAATAATCATGGCATGCCAGACAAATATGTACAATTAATCAATAAAGATAATGTTGTGCGTCTGATGGATCACATCAGTTTCCATTCAGCAATCTATTGAAAAGCTTCTAATTAAATGAAATTCTATGCTGTGTAATAAATGACTAGACCCGCCCATTCTCCTCCTGTCTCCCATCAGGTCCGCACATCCTTAGGAAGGAGAGACGTCAGAAGCAATGTGTTTCTTTGTTTCGTTTTCAAAATGATGTTTTATAAATATAGAATTACTATGAACAATTGAAACTGCTGATTGTTTTTCTGTTATGAAGAGTTAAATCTTCGTATTCTCGGTGTAATCTCCAGGTATGAATAGAAAATAATTGAGAATAAAGAAGAAATTCATCTTCTGGAAATGTATTGCTGCTGCATTAATGTATCGGAATACAACAGAATATTTAGGAGCCTGATAAAGGAATGACATTGTCTATTATTTTGTAATGGATGGGTGTGACTCCGCCTCTTTCCCAGGAAGGTTTCCATCAGGTCCGCTCAGGCTGTATATAAGGAGGGCAGGCAGACGGCTGAGCTCAGTTCCTATTGGCGCAGGAAATAGTCGTCATGTCTGGTCGCGGTAAAGGAGGGAAGGGTCTGGGGAAAGGAGGCGCCAAGCGGCACAGGAAGGTGCTCCGGGACAACATCCAGGGCATCACCAAACCCGCCATCCGACGTTTGGCGCGCAGAGGGGGTGTCAAGCGCATCTCCGGACTCATCTATGAGGAGACCCGCGGAGTGCTGAAGGTTTTCCTGGAGAATGTCATCCGCGATGCCGTCACCTACACCGAGCACGCCAAGAGGAAGACCGTCACCGCCATGGATGTCGTCTATGCTCTCAAACGCCAGGGGCGCACGCTTTATGGATTCGGAGGCTAAACCCTCATAGACACCTACCTACTTCATCTACACAAAGGTCCTTCTCAGGGCCACCCACCTTCTCATACAAAGAACTACATACCGCTATTTACGTTATTAGTAGAAGTAAATGAAATCTAAATGACGCGTCGTACACACTTCTGTAGCGGGAGGGTTTGTTCTGGGGGTTGGCCACGTGACATTCGCCCTATATAGGCGATCTAAGTGTGATCACACTGTAGGAGATGAAAGGGGTGATTGCTTTTAATTGGCCTATTAAAGATTCAACGCAAACAGCCTTTTTGGTTTGTTGGGAAACGTCCAGAACTGGGATCGGATCAGCTTTAGCTGGACATTTCTCCCCTAAGTCTAAAGCCCCATACACACGATTCGATTTTCTGCAGATATTTCTCTTCAGATTTACCGAAACCATGCAGGGTAAGGGCCTGCCTGATTTGTATACAAATTGAAACTTAAGGTTGAATCTCTTATTGTATGGTTTTGATAAACAATCGAATAGCGTGTATGGGTCCTAAGAACGTTCCATCCAGAGAACCAGATCTATTGTAGCGCCAAATCTCAGCAGGAAACGGATGGAGGATTTTTGTACAATTATCATCGGATTCGTTCATTTGTTAGGGTGGAAGAAGTTTTCATATTTCATCCGGAGTACAGATTGTACAGTCTTGAAGATCAACTCTCTACCCAATTAGATACAACATTGGATAGATCATTTTGTTGTGTTCTTACGACTCTTTGGTAAAGCAGATCTCACGTGTACCTGGAGATTACATGGAAAACATGAATCTTTAACACTCCCTAACACCAGTTCCAATATTTCATATTTCTAAAGATTATTTTGAAAAGGAAACAAAGAAATGCATTTTATTCCTACATCTCTCCTTCCTGGGTGTAAAGCTGAGCGGAGATGAGAAGGGCGGCTCTATTCATTTTAGAAGCTTTTAAATATTTTGCTGAATGGAAACCGATGTGATTCATCAGAAGCGCAATATTGTCTGTATTGATTCATAGTACATATTTGTATCTTTTTTTTTCAGTTACATAATCCTATGCAGATCTGATTATGTATTTTATTGTACATACTTTTATATATCTGGCAGTGTCATGATTTCTACCAGTCCATTCACATTATATATATATTCTCTAAATGTAATATGGGGGAAATCTGTTACTGCTACATCTGATAGAGGCCAATCCCATGATCCTATACAGATCTCATGACAAACCTATTCTTCCAATTCTTTTTCGGAGAGAAAACAAATCACCAGTTAATATTTGTAACAGATTACTAAAGAAAGGGGGGGGGGGGGGGTCATTTATGTTTCTAAGATAAAACCATTCAGTACTTTGTAGATAATTACTTAGAAACATTGTTAATATTTTGCTGATTTCTCCTTACAGTGGATACCGATCTGTTTGTTTTATTGATTCATTGTACATATGTATCTGGGAGTGTCATGTTTTCTACCAGTCCTTTCACTTTTTAGAAATCTAGTAACAGAGAACATATTTTACATCATTCAACAATCTTCTGAATCGATTTCCATTCCAGACTAATCGATGAATCAGTTTGGAAACAAAGCGCTGATGATATTTCTCAGATAATGGTCGGATTTGGCGGTATAAATGGGCTGATTATTTGTCCGTAACGTTCTAAAGAACTCTAGCGGTCAAATGTGGAATGTAGCAGTTTGAAATATGAGCCAATCAGAAAATGCTTGTTCTGTACTTTTCATTGATCTCTATAGAAAACATTCTCTAGGATTCTGTAAACCCCGGGAAATATATTATGTCAGCGCGTTTATCAAGTGTCTGGAATGTTCCCCGGAAGAATTGAAATTTTGTTTCGTTACATTTCTATGTCAGATTAGCCGATCTGAGATTCTATTTAAAATGAAGTGAAATCCGTTCCATACCCCGCCCGGCATAATAGGAACATTCTGAGATCTGTGTTCCCGATCAGTCGGAGGATGATTGTTTTACCATTTCTGATCTGTAGATTCGGCAGAACTAGTTTGAAGGACAATGCCGATCAGTCCCTATAAGAGGACCAGGTCCTCCAATAATACATTGCAGGCTCTTTATATGTAGTAATTGTCCTCCCTGTACAGATCTCCTGTACTAGAAGTGTGAATAAATAAGAATGTATTTCCCGTGTAAAGCTATGCAGACAATTGAGGGCTGATTGCATGCGATGTGGTAGACACAATGAGGGGTGTGTGGGGGGCTCTTTGTAGAGAGATGTGGGGGGCTCTGAGAAGAGCCTTTGTGTTGTAGAAATGAATGGATTTGGGAGTAGAAAGGAGTTGTCGGGATTACTTGGATTTGGCGGCGGCCTTGTGGCTCTCGGTCTTCTTGGGCAGCAGCACGGCCTGGATGTTGGGCAGGACTCCTCCCTGGGCGATGGTGACGCCGCCCAGCAGCTTGTTGAGCT
Source organism: Lithobates pipiens (assembly GCF_037356315.1). NCBI lineage: Eukaryota > Metazoa > Chordata > Amphibia > Anura > Ranidae > Lithobates > Lithobates pipiens. Next base: position 2,744,863 of record NW_027507874.1, read on the forward strand.
CCTCGTCGTTGCGGACGGCCAGCTGGAGGTGTCGGGGGATGATGCGGGTCTTCTTGTTGTCGCGGGCGGCGTTGCCGGCCAGCTCCAGGATCTCAGCCGTGAGATACTCGAGGACGGCGGCCAGATAGACGGGAGCTCCGGCCCCGACCCGCTCCGCATAGTTGCCCTTCCTGAGCAGACGGTGAACACGGCCGACTGGGAACTGCAGACCAGCCCGGGATGATCGGGTCTTGGCTTTAGCCCGAACCTTGCCTCCTTGCTTTCCACGGCCAGACATTGTGAGATTCTTCTGTTACTCTGCTAAAGATCGCACTTTGCTGCAGCTTCCTTATATTTATACAGTCAATGCTCTGACATCACACACTGTGGTTGGTTAATTTCCAAGCCAGCCAATTATGTTCTGACTTGTTTCTACACCAATCAGTAAACGAGCAAGGGAAGCAAAACACTCCTCCCCACCACATGACTGAATCCTCCAATAGAAGCGTGAGGAGGGAGGAGACTTCATTTGCATAGGACGCCTATAAAAGCAGCACATGAGGGCGGCTCCAGCACACATTCCCTCCACACAGCGGAGATCACATTAACCCTTATCATGCCTGAACCAGCCAAGTCCGCCCCGGCGCCCAAGAAGGGCTCCAAGAAAGCCGTGACCAAGAGCCAGAAGAAGGACGGCAAGAAGCGGAGGAAGAGCAGGAAGGAGAGTTATGCCATCTACGTGTACAAGGTGCTCAAGCAGGTCCACCCCGACACCGGCATCTCGTCCAAGGCCATGGGCATCATGAACTCCTTCGTCAATGACATCTTCGAGCGCATCGCCGGCGAATCTTCCCGCCTGGCTCATTACAACAAGCGCCGCACCATCACCTCCCGGGAGATCCAGACCGCCGTCCGCCTCCTCCTGCCCGGAGAGCTGGCCAAGCACGCCGTCTCCGAGGGCACCAAGGCCGTCACCAAGTACACCAGCGCCAAGTAATCCCCCATCCCCCCATCATCATCATCCCAACACAAGACACAAAGGCTCTTCTAAGAGCCGCCCACCATTTCCATCAATGAGCTCTCATCACATTTTAGCGCAATTAAAAATTCTAAATAAATTAAATTAAAAAAAAATCAACCGATTATAACAATTGTACAATCTAATGAAGTTGGACATTTGACGCTGTGTTATAGTAAGAAATCCCTCCCAATACAAGCTGGTGTTGCAGATTCCCTTTATTCAGAAATCCCTGATTTTGTATTTCCATCCAATCACATTGCATATCTTTCCATAGCTTCGTATTGAAGACATGCATTTTCATAACCACTAGGTGTCAGTGTTGCTCCTCCTTAGAGAACACATGGTACTTTTTTTTTTATTTTATTCGTAAATTGAAAGCGGATATCTATTTATATAAGGATGACACGTATATAATCTTATTTTGTATACATAATTTTTACCTACACGTTTACTTTCTGTTTTATGGATTATGTAAGACTGCACAAAGCATGCTAATGTCTGCAGAGACACATAAAAGGGGATGCTTACTTTTACGAAATCGTTTAGGGATCATCTGCTTAGAAATATTACTTATACATCACATTGTGTTTTATTCAAATGTCATATAGCATTTATTTTCTTCATGGGAGTCCAACTATTATACATGATCATCTCACCTTAGATGGGTGGGGGATTTAGATCATCAGCTGGGCACACATTGACTTTCCTGTTCTGTATCTCTCTATGTATATAAGTGTGTGTGTGTGTCTTTTCTCTAATAAAAAAAATAAAAATAAAAGGGAGTATTTGGTAAATATCAGGTGCCTCTGATTGGAAAGTGACGGTTACAGGGTACATTTAATCCTCTTAACTCCCTCCCTCTGTCATCTAATTTGCTGAGATATGGGCAAACATAATGCAATCTCAATGTTTCTAAAGCTTACACTGATAAGGATTTCTAATTATTCATTATAAAAGCATTTCTTTAGATTGTAAACTCCATGAGCAGGGTCCTCCTGATACTTGTGTATTGAAATATATTGTGATTTTACTGTGACCATTTTTCTTGTAAAGAATTGTGTAAACAGTTGGCATTATATATATTCTGTATTATATTAATGTTATAATAATTAGTATTAAAGTCAAACACACCAGCGCCAAGTAAATCCCCGACACCCCCCATCATCCCAACAGGACAAAAAGGTTCTTGTAGAACACATACACCATATCAGAGCTGCGATTTCATTTTAAAGTAAATATGATGAAGATATGGTGAGCAATATGGTTCAAATAATGTTTTTAGTGCATTTTCTGACAAAACCTTAATGCAAATTCATCAGATTAATTATGCAATCTAGATGTCGCCATTCCCTCCAATTTCCCGGTATGAGTTCTAATGCTGTTCCCAAAGATCACGTTGTAATCATCTATTTTTCCTATAAGTGGGATTCTGAAAGAAAACAACGAAATCTTATGGTAGCGCTTTCTAGATCCCAGCACAGAAGCCATTTCTCTTGTCACCAGCAGATGTCGGTGTTGCTCTTCCATAGAGGATACATTGGAGCCGATTAATTGAATTGTATCCACATGGATCTGATGGAAACCAATGAAAACACTGACCGATCCCAGATGTGCTGGGGGGACAAGATTCATTGTCTGCTCAGCGATCTGTCCCTCCATGTTAGTACAGAATTGTGCTGGACGGAACAAGCTTTACAAGTCACCTTTCTACTTGTTATTCACTAAGAACGGAATAATCCGATCAGTGAGAATTTTCTGTCATCTCGTTTATTATGGAGACAAGCAGTCCAATGTCAGAGCTCCTAATTCTTACACATTGTATGATGTGGAGGAACTCCCCTCCCCCACCACACACAAAGAAGGTAACTCTACTAACACAGATAACAGACAGATCTTGGCGGACATTTAAAAAAAAAAAGTAAACCAATCATGAAAAGGGGTGTGTTTTAGTTGTCCAATCAGAAGGCAGCTATGTGTATAAATAGACGCCGCACAGCCCGTGTTCTCACACTTGTATTCCTTGTGGAGATAGGAAGCATTGATCAGCCATGGCAAGAACCAAGCAGACCGCTCGTAAGTCCACCGGAGGGAAAGCTCCCCGCAAGCAGCTGGCCACCAAAGCCGCCCGCAAGAGCGCCCCGGCCACCGGCGGAGTGAAGAAGCCTCACCGCTACAGGCCCGGCACCGTGGCTCTCCGAGAGATCCGCCGCTACCAGAAATCCACCGAGCTGCTCATCCGCAAGCTGCCCTTCCAGCGCCTCGTCCGAGAGATCGCCCAGGACTTCAAGACCGACCTGCGCTTCCAGAGCTCTGCCGTCATGGCTCTGCAGGAAGCCTCTGAGGCTTATCTCGTAGGACTCTTCGAGGACACCAACCTCTGCGCCATCCATGCCAAGAGGGTCACCATCATGCCCAAAGACATCCAGCTGGCACGCCGCATCCGCGGAGAGAGGGCCTAATACACCCCCCACCGACCTCCTCATCGCCACCCCACCCCACACAACAAAGGCTCTTCTCAGAGCCACCACATCCTCCTCACAGAGAGCTCCATACTATCTCATCTCCACTACATCATACAAATCCTTCCCACCACATCACTTCTTTCTTCTCACTCTTCTCTGCACTCGGATCTCTAACATTTCTAAGACGATTACAAAGTAACAATTCTCACTTCTCTAGGAAGAAGAGCTTTTCTCCTGCCGATCTCTTCCCACCATAATACAATGTCCTAATATATAGGAGAGGAAGACAAGTTCCTAGAAAGATTCTCTATACTTATCTCATTACCAGATCGGGGAAAGGAAATGTGTTCAAGATATGTGATATCTGTATATATATATATATGTGTTCAAGATATAAGAAATGTGTTCTCCTCTCCTCCTCTACACAGATCCCGGGATCACCTCTTTCTCAGCTCCGGTGTATAAATCATACAACTGACTAGTAAGAAATCTCACTCACTATTCATTCTTCTGTAGGAAGAAGACATTTCCTCTCCCCGATCTATCACAGCAATCTCTCTGCTATTCTACAACTTTCTCCAATCTTCCCCTCCCCCACACACACACCGATCACATTGTTACACCTTCCCATCAGCACATTTTACACTCTCTTCTTTATTCTCATTCATAATTACAGAAGACAATTATTGGCACCCTGCAGAGATTTGTACATTTCTCATTCCAAGGGTCAAATTATTTTATGTCAGCCAATCAGCAGATGGTGATCTGTACTGTTAGTGGAGGGTGTTTCGCACACACTATCTGTTGCGACAAATTACATATATTCCGAACCGATCAGCCAATAAGACTATTGTCGTCATACGGGGAGCCGGGAGAAAATTTCTAACCTGTACGTGACACCGGGGCTGCTAATCCTCTTCATATTTTGGGTGACAAAATATGGAATTCTGACAGTGGAGGGTCCATCTCCGCATAACACAATGTTCTTGTTGCTGATCATTCTAACATTCCCGATCAGTACAACGATTTCCCTTCTACCGATCACATGAAATATTTAAAGTGTGAATGTCCCCCCCCCCCCCCACACACACACACACACACACAGACAGTGTGCGGGAAAACCTCCAGGTCTCCTATCTGCACATGTCAGATGTGGGTGGGATGGGGCCCCTGGAAAAATCCTTTATAGGAGGGATTTCCGATCTACAGGATCTCTAGTGATCATTTGTGGGATTTATCATAAAATGTAATCGAGGATTCCCTGCAAGGGACAAATGTACAATGTGTGATGGGAACATCTCATCTAGACGTGTGTAAAGTCTATGAGGCCCCTGGTGGATGTAGGTAGGTAGGTGTAGCTCTGTTAGGAGGAGGTGGGTGGCTCTGAGAAGAGCCTTTGGGGGGTGCAGATGAGGGAGGTATTATTTCTTCTTCGGAGCGGCCTTCTTGGGCTTGGCTGCTGTCTTGGCTTTAGCCGCCTTCTTAGCCGGACTCTTGGCGGCTTTTTTCGGCTTGGCTGCAGCTTTGGGCTTCTTGGGGCTCTTTGTCGCCTTCTTGGCGGGAGCAGCTGCAGCCTTTGCCGGTTTCTTGGCGGCCTTCTTGGGGCTCTTGGCTGCTTTGCTGGGGGCTTTCTTCTTGGGGGACTTGGCTGGCTTCTTGGCGGCCGCAGGTTTCTTGGGCTTGGCCGCAGCCGATGGCTTCTTCTTGATGGTGACTTTCTTGGCCTTGTCGCCCTCTTGCTGCTTCTTGTTGATCTTGAAGGATCCGGAGGCTCCATGTCCTTTGACCTGGACGAGGCTCCCCTTAGTCACCAGCGCCCTGATGGCGATCTTCAGGCGGCTGTTGTTCTTGTCCACATCGTATCCTCCGGCGGCCAGGAGCTTCTTGAGGGCGGCCAGGGAGACCCCGCTGCGCTCCTTGGAAGCGGCCACGGCTGTGACGATGAGGTCGGACACGCTGGGACCGGACGGCTTCTTGCTGCCTTTCTTGGCTCCTCCGGCTGCCGCCTTCTTAGTCGCCTTCTTCTTGGCGGCGGGCTCCGCTGGAGGAGTGGCGGCTGGTGTGCTCTCAGTCTCAGTCATGATTCTCAATCAAGTTTTGAAAATAGATCAATACCGTGTATGTGTGGCCTTATGCCTTATATAGAGACGTTCTGCACTACTATTGGTTGATAAGAACTTGCCTTCTGCACTGCTATTGGTTACACCTTAGACACACCCACTGACTGTCACTCCAGTGTTGGGGAATCTTCTCTCGCTTGTTGTGTTTCCCTGGCAGAGAGAAAAACGATTATAATAAGAAATAGAAGGATGTCCAATCTTCATCGGGGATCCTATCTGCTCACTGGACTGTCACTTACCGATCTGTCACTTACCGCTCTCATTATCTGCTCAGGAGGCTGAACACAGAGGCTGCAAACACATCCATCCTCCCGAGTGTGTGTCCCATTCTTCCTTCTACCTGCTTTTCTACACATATTCTCATCAGAAATCAATCTTCTCACATCCCCCACTACAATCATCTTCACATTAGATGAGTGAAGAGTGAAGATCAGGAAACATTTCCCTCTAATACAGAACTCTGCTCATCTATAGCTGAGTAGAAGGAGCCGGGAACAAAAACATCAGCCGGTGCCATGAGATCCTTGTGTGATGTGATGGGGGAGATTGTTATGCCCCGTACACACGAGCGGACTTTTCAACATCCAAAGTCCGACGGACTGATTCCGTCAGACTATTCGATCGTGTGTGGGCTGCAACGGACTTTTGATTCACCAAAGTTTGACGGACTTTAGAATATGGAACATGCTTTAAATTTTTCCGACGGAACTCCGCCGGACCCGGTCCCTTCGAAAAATTTGCTTGTGTGTATGCTATTCCGACGGACTAAAACCGACGCTAGGGCAGCTATTGGCTACTGGCTATGAACTTCCTTATTCAAATCCAGTCGTACGTCATCACGTTCGAATCCGTCGGAGTTTAGTGTGATTGTGTGTGGCCAAGTCCGCTCAGTCGAAAAGTCCGTCAGAACTCTGTCGGAACTCCGGCAGAACTCCTTCGGAAGTCTGTCGGACATAAGTCCTCTCGTGTGTACGGGGCTTTAGAGATACAAAGGTGTCATCTGATGAGAACAGGTCATATTTCATGTACTATTTATCATGAATTGCTCATTGTGACAACTGTAAGTTTGTAGCCATTACACAGCAGACTAGTAAGTAGTTTGTTCTGGTGGTTATGTATCATTATTTCATCATGATAAATATATTGTCATCATTCAAATACTCTGAGTAAGTTTATTGACACATTTTACTACACAGCTATATAGCCTACTTAGAAAATATACTTTATAAAGATGAACAAATCATTTATTTCTATTATTATTATTATTTTACCAAAGAGATACTCCATTAACATTTCATACCCCCAAAGTTCAGTCCAGTAATCATTACTGTGTGGCAAATCCCATTATAGTCTATGGTGTGTCAAATCTTGATAGTAAATCTTGGTCATTTATACTGATAGATTTCTCTCTATGGCCAGGGGTCTCCCATCTTTCTATACAAAAGCCCAGTTCACTATTCTTCAGACTTCATGGGGGAGTAAAAAGCACATTATTGGTGTTAGTGGAAGAATAGCGTGCCATCATTGTTTTCAGTGGCAGGAATTATGCCCCTACACTATATGTGTGGTGTCCGTGGGAGGAATGGTGACTCCTCATTGGTGTCAGTAGAAGGAATAGAGCCCCATTTTCAGTGTTAGTGATTATGTCCCTATTGTTATTGTCAGTTGGAATAGCTCCCCATCATTGGTGTCAGTGGGAGGAATAGAGTCCCATCATTGGTTTCATTGGGATGAATAGTACCCCATTATTGGTATCAGTGGGAGAAATAGTGTTCCATCATTGGTATCAGGGGGAGGAATAGTGCCCTATTATTGAGCGCTACTGTAAACAGAGATGGACAAACTTCCGACAGGACGTTTCGTGAACCGCAAACGCGGCCAAAAGTTTGCGGCGGGCCTCATTGACTGTCCCAAACTCTCCCCTAGTCCCATCACTTCGATCCCATTCCTCCTGCAGTCCCATCTACTCCATCCCATGTACTCTTACTTCAGTACCATCTCCTCCATCTCACTTCCTCCTACTACTCTAGTCCTATCTCCTCCATTACACATCTTCCTCCTCCTTCTCCAGTTCCATCTACTCCTTTCCACATCCTCCTCCTCTTTCTCCAGTCCCATATTCCTCCATCACGCTCCCTCCTCCTCCTGCAGTCCCATCCCCTCTATCCTATGTACTCCTACTCCAGTTCCAATCCCTTATCCTCACCCTTCACCAGTCCCATCTCTTCTATCCCATGTTCTCCTCCTCCTGTCCCATCTCCTCAATACCTTTCCTCCCACAGTCCCAGTTTATCCATCCCATGTCCTCCTCCAGTCTCATCTCTTCCTACCACAGGAGTTGGGAAGTGGAACAGTAGAGGAGCAGTGGGGCAAGTGTGTGTGTGTGTGTGTGTGTGTGTGTGTGTGTGTGTGTGGGGGGGGGGGGGGGCAGTGTGTTAGCAGGGGGCAGGGAGACAGAAGGGTGGAGTGACACAGGAGAAGAGCAGCATGATAGGAGGGGGGGTGGGGGGGGTATGACAGGAGGGTGACAGACGGATAAACAGGGGCAGCAGAACTGAAGGGTGATATGTCTTGTACTCCCAGGTTTTCTTGCCACTGGCTCTGATACCCATGTTTTGGTATTGTTTGTTTGTAACTGTCTGTTTTACGCATTCTGTGAAGTTGCCTCTGCATTGTATGTCGCATACTATTAAATAAAAATAAAAAAAATAAAAAAATAAAAAAAAAGAACTGAAGGGTGAAGTTTTGTGGGGGCAGCAGGACAGGAGGGATCAGTTTCATGGAATAGGGGCAGCGAGGCATGCAGGGGGCAGCGTCATTGGTGAGGGTGCAGCAGGAAAGGTGGAGGGCATTAGAACAGTGGAAAAGGGGGCAGGAAAGTTGGGGGAATTAGAACAGGTAGAGGCAGTGACACACACACACACACACACACACACACACACACACACACACACACACACCATTGCTCACTGTAGTACTGAAAGAGAGCCTGCCTGACAGCGGGCCCAACATGCACACACAAAAGAGCAGGGGGGCTCCTCCTTCCTGACTTCCTCCTCCTCCATGGGTCCCTCTGCTGGCACCAACTGGCCAGCACACACCTTACACCGGAGTGGAGCAGAGTCTGCTTGATAGCGGGCCCAAACCTGCACACACATAGGATCCGCCCACCTCTCCACCCTCCTCTGCATGCTGGCAGATGGTCCACTCCAATGGCAGCTGCCATGTGTTAAAAATGGCCCCAGTTGTGACATGTAGTCCCGGCCCCTCTGACGCCCGAGCCCCTTATATGTCTACTGGCTGTACCCCCTGATGGCGGCAGTAGACATGAAAGGGGACCGGGCGTCCGAGGGGCTGGGTTGGAGAGCAAAATACATCTGGTAGGCGTTGTGGAAAGCCTAGAACGGTCCCCCGATAATCTTTCTGGGATAGGCACCTTCGGTTCTGGTGGAAGCATCACCATTGCAGGCTGGGAAGCGGGTTGAGCAGGAAGCAAAGAAGGTGCAGTGGCCGTGGGACTGGAACTGGAAAGATGCTGAACCTGCTATTCCAATCTGGTGTATCCTTCCTGGAGGAATTTCACGGCCTGAGTGAGGGCCGCAAGATGTGAGCAGATCTCATAGCAGAAGCTTCTCCCGCAGGCACGGTCATGGCTGTTTGTACTGTTAGGTACCTTGGTGGTGAGCCTGACTTGGTGGAAGAAGACTTCTCTTACGACTCTGTCCCGTGAGCGCAGCGGGATAGGAGTGTCGCGCCGATGCTTAGATTGCACGCAGATTCGCCCGCATAACACGAAACACGAGCAGAGCCCTGACATAGAGTATATGGGAGAGGTTGCAGTGTCGTGGCACCAGCATCAGTGCCTAAGGCCCAATTTTTCAGCCTCTGTTTAACAGGGGCATGTAATTACAATTTTTGATGCAATGCTTTGCAGCAGGGCTAATTCCTGCACTCCAACTAGAGTATATGGGAGAGGTTACAGTGTTGTGGCACCAGCACCAGTGCCTAAGGCCCAATTTTTCAGCACCTGTTTAACAGGTGTATGTAATTACAATTCTTGATCTAATATTTCATATTTCTAATATTTCACAGCAGGGCCCATCCCTGCGCACACCAAGAGTAACTGTGAGGACTTACAGTGTTGTGGCACCAGCACCACCACCACAACCACCAAAGGCCCAATTTTTCTACCACTGTTCACCAATGGCATGTAATTACAATTCTTGATATAATCGTTCACAGCAGGGTGCTCCAGCGCCCACCAAGAGTCACTTTGAGGGCTTACAGTGTTGTGGCAACACCAACACCTTAGGCCCAAATTTCTCCAGAGCATATAGGGTAGGCCCCTACTTTCAAACATCCAACTTACAAATGTCTCCTACTTGTAAATGGAAGGAGACAACAGTAAGTGAGATGAAAAAAGACGGATAGCAAAAAAAAAATATACAGTGGTGATAACCCTTCCCTATGTTTTCCAAAAAAGCTTAAAAATAGATTTTTTGGCTGGAGCTACACTTTAAAAATGTACCAATTCAAAATTACAAACAGATTCTACTTAACACAACAAACCTACACAGCCCCTGTCTTGTTTGCACTGCCTGTATACTGCTGTTCTGAGTATATAGGTCCTGGGGGCCCCACGCCTTTCCTTTTTTTTTATTTGGGTACGGGGTTCCCCTTAATATCCGTACAAGACCCAAAGGGGCTGGTAATGGGGGGGGGGGGGTGCTGCTACCCATGCCATTTTTCTCAATGATTTTAATCCATATTGCCGGAACCAGACATTACATTAAAACCACAAGCAGTTTTAAATGACTTTTTTTCCGTTAAATGTCATTTTGTGCAGGGACTGTTCTAAACACGGGAAACACGTGCCACTTCACAGGCATACTATAGACACCCCCCCAGGCATGATATTTAAAGGAAGATTTCACTTTTTTTTTTTTCACTTTAATCATCATTAAAATGATTGCTCCTGAAAAAACGTCCGTTTAAAAAAAAAGAAAAAAAATTGGCATTGATCCATGTCCCCTGGGGCAGGAGCCGGGTCCCCAAACCCTTTTTAGGACAATATCTTGCATATTAGCCTTTAAAATTAGCACTTTTGATTTTGAATGTTCGAGTCCCATAGACTTTAATGGGGTTCTAAAGTTCATACGAATTTTCGGTCCGTTAGAAAGTTCTTGTGTGAACCAAACCAGGGGTGTTCGGCTAAGACACTAAAAACACTCCCAAAGACACTACCCCCACCACCACAATATACCTGCCGCCTGAGTCGCAGGAATTATTTTCCGATCCATATCAAGACATTTCCGATGCACAGCTACTCTTGGCATTGGATCAGGAAGAGGAGGTAGCAACAACCGCCACTCAGCAGTCTGACGATAGTACCCAGATCAACCCAAGGAGGAGGTTGGTCCCCGCTGTTGCTGCCTACTCGGAGATCTCTAATAATAGCGGTGGGGAAGGTGACATCGATGATGACGTGTCTAGTGATGTCACGTGGGTGCCCACAAGGGAGGAAGAGGAGGGGAGTTCAGAGGGAGATATGGACCAGCAGATAGGGAGGAGAAGCAGGAAGAACTTACATTGCACAGGAGGGACAAAGCAGACTGCTAATGTATCAGGAGCGAGTCATCAACCATGTACGGTCACATCTGGCGCTCCCAGGATGCCGGCACATGGCTCCGCAGTGTGGGCTTTTTTTAACGTGTCCGCTGCTGACAATAGTGTTGCCATCTGCAATCTTTGCAGTCAACGCATAAGTCGCAGTAAGCCCAACACTCACCTAGGGACGACCGCCTTAAGAAGGCACATGAGCTGCCATCATCGAGCCCAGTGCGAGCAACGGAACACACAAAGCCACACTCCAGGCTCTCACCGTCCAGCCTCGTCTTCTACTTCTCCTCTCTCCTCACAATTGTCCTCCACTCTACCTTCCATCATGCCATACTCACATTTTTCTGGAAAAAGGCAGGCTTCCGTGGGCCAAATGTTTGAGCGTAAAAAAATTATGACGCCGGATAACCCTCTTGCCCAACGGTTTACGGCTGGCTTGTCAGAACTGATAGCCCGCCAACTACTGCCATATAAATTGGTGGACTCGGAGGCCTTTCGAAAAAAAAATTTTTTTTTCATAAATGATTTATTGAGAAAAGAAAAAAAATCAAGGATACAGAACAAAAAGAGGGGATAGGGGGGAACACAGAAGAGAGGTAACTTACATTATTACATAGCATAAGGATTGAGGACAAAGGAAGTAAGATATACATCTTGTACAGGTTTATACCTCCATGCTCAATAGCATGGTATCTAAACAAAAGTATTTAGAGAACAAAAAATAAATTGCATTAACATTAAATGTAACAGAAACGATATAAACAAACCCTTCTAGCCTGTCTTACAATCGTCTTGTTGTAACTGTCTCGTAGTCTATAAGGACATAAGGAGCGGGCGAAAGAGCCCTAAAATTGAGAGCTGGGGAACTAATGACAAGTAAATGGAGGCAATAGGCTACCCCCTGCTGGCAGGGTACTTACAAAGTATTATGGATCAGGGGCTTCAATAAGTCCCTTCGGCTCTCTCTTTTATAGACCAAAATTTCTGTACTCAGAGAAAGCACGGAAAAGTAGGAAAGGGAGACATAAAAGAGAGCAGGGATGAGGGAAGGGGGGAAAAAAAGGGGTGGGGGGGGGGTGAGGGAAAAGGGTAGGAAGACTAGTTCTGAGGTGGTGGGGGATGCTTCCATGGTTGGGTCAGTGACCCCAGACCTAAATAGCGGCCTACTTTTTGGGTTCTAGGACCCTCAGTCAGGGGGAGGGGGCGAGAACCTCACCATCTACCCTATCCCCTACCTGAGGGCCCTGCCCCAGCTGCTTTGATAAGGTTGGTCTGCAAGTAGATTTTTAGAGGTTCAGAGAGCTGTTAATTTCTATTGTACGGCTTCTCTGTATTGTGCAGAGTTTCTAAAGGATAACCAAGGTCCCCAGGTGTGTGCAAATTTATCTGCTCTGTCCGCGGAGATATGAATTAACTCCTCCATTTCCGCTATGAGGTCAATCCTCCGTAACCATTCCGTCACCGAAGGTGGCCGTGACGACCTCCAGTGTACAGGTACACACATTCTCGCTGCATTCACCATGTGCATCGCAATCCAGTTGGAGCACAGAAACCTCCACTATTATCTTGTGCACGCTCATCCAGAATGCCCGCATGTCCCGACAGTACCACCATATATGGGCTATTGAGCCCCTTTCCCTCCCACATCGCCATCATTTCTCCGATACCTCTGGGTAAAATTTATGTAGGAGATTGGGAGTTCTGTACCATCTTGTGCAAATTTTTATTTTTTTTTTTTAAATGTATATTTATTGAGAAAAATTTTTCATTTACAGAACAAAAATAAGATTGCTTTCAATACATACAGACACAATTAACATTGCAAATGTAACAGCAAAAACCGCCGCAGGCGGGACATCAAATGTTGATATCTTGATATAAAACATAGGGGGGAAAGGAAAAAGGATACACCACAGGTCTGCAAGTAAAGATGCATAAGTAAACCAAATGCCGTAAACTATATAGGTGATGCAGGGATAGGATCCCGGGGGGAAGCCTCAGGGAGGCTGACTCGGGGGCTCACATCCATACAGTAGGGTGTTGCCTCAGGGTTCAGTATGGAGTTGTCCCATCTATCCCATATTTTAAAAAATTTAGGTAGGGAGTCCTGTGCCAAGGCAGTCATATGTTCCATTCTGCGTATGTTTGCCACCGCGGATATCAATTGCGAGTGAGTGGGTGGGGAGGAGGACAGCCAAAGCGCAGGAATCACTCTTTTGGCAGCTAGAAGGACATAAGCTGTCAGCTTCTTAGCGCTTTTAGATAGTGTTGCCACCAGCAAGCCTAATAAATAATGCCTAGGATCCAAAGGGATATCAATCTCCAGCACAGTATGGAGCAGGGATTGGACCATAGACCAAAAGGGTACAATCATAGGGCAACTCCAAAAAATATGATAATGAGTGCCCTCATGTCGCAGACATCTCCAACACAGCTTAGATATAGAGGGATCGTATTTATGCAACATTTCAGGAGTCTTGTACCAGAACATCAGTATCTTATAAGCCGTCTCTCTCTGCTCCACACACCTAGAGACTTTGGAGGTAGACATCCAGATATCCTGCCATTGAGAGATAGTTAAGGGAGACTGTAAAACAGAGGACCATCTTCTCATATAGAGGTGAGTGTCCGTGTTGGGGGTGGTTGAGTTATGAAGTATGCTATATATGGAGGATATTAGACCCTTCTGGCAAGGACCCTGGGAGCATAAGGTTTCAAAGGTACTAGGGTTGACCAAAGCCAGATCTGGGGATCTGGAATGAAAATAGTGTTTGAATTGAAGATATGAGAAAAGAAGTTGGTTCGGGATATCATACTTATTCTGAAGCTCTAGAAAGGATAGGAATTTACGGGATATCGGATGTACCAAGTGGCGAAGTTGGAAGATACCCGAACTAAACCAGGGGAACATGTTCTTCAGGGAAAGGCTGTCTGGAAGGTCTGGGTTGAAAATAACATTCAGCAAAGGTGAGCATGGAGAAGAGAGAGAGAACCTCTTGTGACATTTTTTCCATATGGATAAAGAAAATAGCATCGGCCCAAGAAGTATGCGTCTAAGCTGGACTATAGATGAGGGCAAATCTGACCACAGCATAGAGCATGGGTGAACCGGACTGACAACGCTCATCTCTAGTTCCGACCATCTACTGGAAGCGAAATACGACGACCAGGAGATAGCCGGCAGGAGGTGAGTCGCATAGAAATACTTCAATATATCAGGGGCTCCCAACCCCCCTTGGGATCGTGGAGCAAAGACCACGGTCTGGGCGATTCTGTGCATTTTATTTCCCCATATGAATTTGGTGAAGGCCCGTTGAATATTTCTAAGCTGAGGCATGGGTATAGCAATTGGTAACGTTTCAAAGAGATATAAAAACTTAGGGAGTATGGCCATTTTTAGTACATTAATCCTACCCAGGAGGGATAGCGGGCAAGTCGACCAGCTTCGGAGCAAACTATGTGTTTCCGCAATCAGAGAAACAAAGTTTGCTACGTATAAGGAATCATATGTAGCAGTTAAATTAATGCCAAGGTACTTGAGGGAGACAGGGCACCAATGGTAGGGGAATTCATTTTTTAACGAAGCCAGAAGTGGGGGAGGGATGTGAATGGGGAGCGCTTCAGTTTTAGTCGTGTTGACCTTATATCCCGAGAGTCTACTGAATGCATCTAGGAGTGTATGAAGTTTGGGAAGGGAGATGTGGGGTTTCGTCAAGGTGAGGAGAATGTCATCGGCAAAAAGAGACAGCTTATAGTCCTTCGACCTGAGGGAGACGCCGCTTATGTCCGGGTCATCCCTTATAGCTGCGGCCAAGGGCTCAAGGCATAATATAAACAACAGGGGGGAAAGAGGACATCCCTGTCTAGTACCATTACTATGCGTAAAGAGTGGTGACCTATAAGATGCCAGTTGGACCTGAGACGTGGGTAGCGAGTACAAGGCCTGCAGAGCTGACAGGAAAGAACCAGAAAATCCAAAACGCTGAAGTGTGGCAAACATATACGGCCATCCCAGCCTGTCAAAAGCTTTTTGTGCATCTAAACTTAAAATAATGGCAGGGCGTGATGTCTTGTCGAGCAGGTCTATGAGGTCGATGGTACGTCTAGTGTTGTCACCAGCTCGTCTACCCAGGACAAATCCCACCTGATCATTATGGACCAGGGCGGGAATCATCAAGGAAAGTCGATTAGCTAGAATTTTGGTAAAGATCTTATAATCGGAGTTAAGTAAAGCTATGGGTCTGTAATTATCCGGTAGGGTAGGGGATTTACCCGGCTTCGGGATAACCGTTATGTGAGCATGTAGAAACTGGGAATGAGGTACTATTCCTTTCTGTAAAGAGGAAAAAAGATTTAGTAAATGAGGGCTAAGCGTCGGGAGGAAAGATTTATAATAGATATAAGGAAGTTCGTCTGGGCCTGGGGATTTGTGGGACGGGAGTGCCTTTACTACCGCTGCCAACTCCTCAGGCGTGACGGCAGCATTCAGGGTGTCCACCTGAGAAGAGGACAACAAAGGCAATTTCAAAGAGGTACAAAAGTCATTAAAGTGTTCTTGAGAGAACACATGGTTGGGATCGGAGGTCAGGCAGTTATATAATTTTTTATAAAAAGCACCAAAAACTTTAGTCATTGTTAAGGGGCAGTAAGTCGGAGTGCCATCTGACTGTATAAGAAGATCAGGATAAGAGTGAAATGGGAGGGGTTTAAGCTTATTCACCAGCATCCTATGAGGCTTGTTGGCGAACTCGTAAAATTTCTGTTTTGCCCAGAGTAGGGCTTTAGAGCATTTATGCATGTCCAGAGATTTTAACCTTTCGCGTAAGGAGGTCACTGTGCGAAGACGGGGCACCGAAGGGGAGGATAAGAGCAGAGCCTCAGCTTTTTGCAATTGCGAAAGGATGTCAAGTCTCTGCGCAGCCGAGTCTCGCTTAAGGCGGGAGCCGGCAGAAATACATATTCCTCTGAAGAAGGCCTTGTGAGCCTCCCATAAGGTGGACACGTCCCGCACAGATCCTACATTCAGTTGAAAAAAGTCAGTTAAACTTTGGGACAAGTGAGCTTCAGTGACCGGGTCACGGAGAAGGAAATCATTAAGTCTCCAGTGGCAAGTCCGGGGTGTAGAAGTGGAGAGGGCAAGGTCAAGCTGAACCGAGGCATGATCCGACCATGTCATGGGGTTCAACTCCGCGGCTACTGCCGACGTCAATAGAGGTGCCGTTACAAAAATATAATCTAATCTAGAGTACATCTTATGGGGGGGGGAATAGAAAGAAAATTGCCGATGTGTCGGGTGTTTAATCCTCCAAATGTCTAGGAGGTTATGGGACCTAGTGAGTTTGCGAAACGCAGTGGATTGGCGTTCAGATTTACAGGAAGGGTTACCTGAAAATAGGGTTTGTCTATCCCTCCTAGCGGACATAGTCATGTTAAAGTCCCCGCCGATGATCATGAACGGCTGGGCATATGCGCCCAGCGTATCCAAGACCCCAGTGAGGAACTGAACCTGACCCGAGTTGGGGGCATAAATATTAATTATAGTAAGAGAGCGAGATAGGTAGTCACAGTCCAGGAGAATATATCTACCCTGCGGGTCAAGGAAAGAGGACCTCACCCGCAACGGACAGGTTTTTTTAATCAGTATCGCGACCCCGGCTTTACCAGAGGGGTCGGAGGCCATAAAAGAAACTGGAAAATGCTTGGCAGCAAATTTAAGAGAACTCCCTGGGCGGAAGTGAGTCTCCTGGACTAGGACCACATCTGCGTTGGAGGACTTGAACTCCTTCAGAGCCAACCAACGCTTATGAACAGAGTTCAAGCCCTTAACATTATAAGTAAGTACCCTCAAAGCCATTGTGCATGAAGTAATTGGAGCTTAAAGTACCCATAATTAACATACAGTAACCAAATATACCTGTACAGACCAAGGAAATACTGGAAATCGTGGTGTATCCTAGGGATGAAAAGCACGTGAAAACATAACATATCGACAATGCATCTAATGAGTGATAAAGAAGGCATCCAAAATAAGCAAAAAATGAAAAAAAGGCCAAAAAAAAGGCCTAAAAAATGGAAAAATAAACCATAGGTAACAGAAAAAAGGCCTGGGGGGTAAAAACCACCCAGGAGTCCGCAGCCGCGGCCACGGAACAAAAGGAGGCACATCAGGGGTTCCAGCTCATCTGGAGAGACCCCGCCACCTTCCAGCAAACGTTACAATCAATAGGAACAATATACCATAGTCCCAGGCACCCAAAAATGGGAAGAAAAGAAAAGTCACAACCTATAACTAAGGGTGCGTACATCCCCTGTCAAGGGGGAAAAAATGGTGAAACAAGGACCGAAATCGAGTCCAACCAGACCTGACGTTTGAGATTTCTCTTCAAGGAGGCAATCTGGGATGCAAGTTACGCTGGGGAGTAGAGAAGGGTTTCTGCGATTTCTGGCGAGCTGGTGTCCAAATCCGTGCCGGGATAGACGAGGGTCTGGGCGTCGTTGGAAGCGGGATGGGGTCTTCATCTGGCAGGGGTGGTAAACCCAGATTGCGTATGAAAGCCTCACTTTCCTGAAGATCTCTCATGGAGTATTGAGTCCCATCTTTAGAGGCCGAGAGACGAAAGGGGAAACCCCAGCGATACGGGAACTGATGATTTTGCAGATGCGTAGTCACAGGACGAAAGCTGCGACGTTTGGCCAAGGTTATAGGGGATAAGTCGCTGAAGATTTGTATCTTGGCCCCTTTAAATTCCAGACGGGACTTGTTACGGGTGGCCATGGTCAGCGCTTCTTTGCTGTCATAGTAGTGGAAGCGCACAATGATGTCTCTAGGGTTGGCTCCAGCTGGGGGCTTTGGGGCTAGAGATCTGTGGGCCCTATCCAATCTCCAATCTATGTCTGGAATTTTAGGGGCGACAACATTGAAGAGGCTGAGTAGGTATGGTTTAATCTCCCCCTCACTAACCGTCTCAGGGACTCCTCTGATGCGTAGGTTTTGGCGGCGTTCCCTGTTCTCCAGATCCTCCTGTTGAGATTGGAGCTGCGAGACTGATTGCTTCAAACCGGCGTTGTCTTCTTCCAAGACGTGTACATATTGCAGTAGGTCGTCAAATTTGGTTTCCAGAACGTCGGTCCGTTCCCCAATCTGAGCAAGCTCCCCCCGCAATTCATGGGCGAGTTTACCCATTTCCTTAGAGACATTGCTGGTCAAGTCCTGCAGGAGAGCTCGCAGTTTATCATCCAGTACTTCGACGGTAACAGGGGCGGACATCGTGTCCAAGTGGCTCCTAGACAGAGGACTTGGGTTATCTGGTGCGGACAACTGGGAAGCCACTTGTGCATATGTAGAAGAGCCTGGAGTTGGAACAGGGGAGGCCGGTCTGCTTAGAAAGCGATCTAGAGTCTGTGAGGGCCGCAGATCAGGAGACAGCGACTGAGGGAGGTGTTTCGGTCCGTACTTCACCATGAGGCGATGGGACTAGGCATACATTCAATTACACGTGGAGCTCCCCATGGGAAAGAAGCAACTGTAAGCGGTAGGGGAGCATTGGAAGGCGGGTAGGACTCGCAAGAAGTGATCACATGTCTGTCAAGCAGAGGGACCCGGAGTGTGACCCCGAAGCGGAATGTATCAGGTTAGAGAGCTAGTGGGGGAGGGGGAGACCAAGAAACACCGCCACACTAAGGTACAGGGAGAGTCCAGGCACTAAACAGGCTGTAGAATGGGCAGAAGTAGGCCTCAGGAGGATGGAAGAAGGGACCGGGTGTACCAAAATGGCCGCCGACAAGGCCTAGACTATACAAAGGACTCAAAGAAAAGGGTGATCCAGACAGGCAGCCATCCAGGGGGGGGGGGACAGGCTGTGCATAAACTGGGGTACTGTCCTCGTTGAAGGATTATGCAGGACAGCTGGGAGGAAGGGTGCAGGTGAACTGTAGTAGGCCTCAGGTGTACCAAGATGGCCGCCGGGTCTCACCTCTCAGCGCTGGTTCTCCTCCAGGCCCCAACGAACGATCCGCAGCTCCCTGTCCCCAGCGGGGGGGTCCCATGAGCCCAGCGGTGGGCGATGTCCTGGATGCCGGCCCGGTGTGAGCCCCGCGAGGCGCCGTTCGCACGTTCCGCGATGCGGAGTAGGCCGCAAGATGGCGGCGGAGACCAGCCTGTCACGTCGTCTGCGGCCCTGTTTACAGGCTCAGCGGTGGATCGGCTGAAAATAATGGCTCCGTCCGGAGCTAGGACGTTCCCCCGGTCAGATGGAGGATCCGGTGGGGCGAAAAAACGCCCGACGAGCGAGGATGGACGGGGATGCTGAGAGGCCTCGGCGGAGCTCAGCCCTGGCACGTCCGTCCACTTCGACTTCCGGTCACGCCCCTCCTTGTGCAAATTTTGTAGCCACTCTCTGCACTGAAACATTCAGCGACCCTTTGTGGTTGTATAAATGCACGCGTTCCCATGCCTCATCCTCCACTTCTATTCCCAGGGCAGAACTCCAGTAGGTACGATCTGTCTGGGCTGTTTCCATATGAGTCCCAAATAGAGAGGCATACAGAAATGAGATAACCTGAGTCTGCGGCTCCGTCCCGGCGCAGAGGGCCTCCAAGGTTGTATCTGGCCTGATAAACTTACTTCTCCTCCCGGGGTCCTCAAGAAAATGTTTGAGCTGCATATATGACCAGAACGGGAAAGATCCCATTTCCGAGATCTCCGCCAGTTCACCTTGCTTAAGAAATCGGCCTCTGCGGAAAAAGTGTTTGGCTCTCATCTCCCCTGTGGGCCACTCGGCTTGGGCGAAAGCCCCTGATAAGCCCGGTGGAAAGTCTGGATTACCCCTTATTGGAGTACGGGGGCTTAGTGTGTCAGAGACTGAGTGAGCTGCGCACGTTCTCTCAAATGCCTGTAGAGTAGCACCTACCAGGGGATGAGATAAAACCTGATCGGGCCTCTTATTCTTCGCTATCCATGGCGCATCCCTCAAATTATAATTTGTTATATGATTCTCCAAGGAAACCCATCCCTTACTGGCACCATGGACATTCCAATCTACCACCCGTGCAAGATGGACTGCCCAGTAATATCGCTGTATATCGGGTAGACCAATGCCTCCTTTTAGCTTCGGCAAGACAAGCTTTGCCCATTTTATTCTAGCTGTTTTATTTCCCCAGAGGAATTCCCTGCATATAGCCCTATATTGTGTAAAAAATTCAGGCGGAAGTTTGATTGGTACTGTTTGCATTTTGTATAAGAGGCGCGGGAGAATTGTCATCTTAAGGATGGCCGCCCGTCCAAACCATGAGATGGAGGATCTATCCCACCGCTGGAGGTCTTGGCGTATGGTGTTTAACTCAGTTTGGAAGTTTTCTAGCATATAGTTTGGTAAGTTTAGCCGGGAGTTGAATTCCCAGGTATGTAAGCGCCTCGTCGTTCCACTTAAATGAAAATTTTTCTTGGCACTGGTGGGCTTAGTGTAATTAATTTGGAGGTTTGACAATTTTTTGAACTGTTCCAAGACTTGCAGGAGGTTAGGCAGGGTCGTAAGGGGCGCAGTCAGGAATAACAACACGCCATCTGCAAACGCTGCTGTTTTATATTCTCTCTCTTGTACCAGAATTCCCTCGATGTTGGGGTTCATACGAATACTTCTTAAGAGGGGTTCTAGGGTGAGGATATAGAGCAGAGGGGAAAGGGGGCAGCCCTGCCTCGCCCCATTATGGATGGAGAAGGCGTCCGACAGGTGTCCGTTAACTCTGACTTTGGCAGTGGGATTGGCATACAAGGCCATAATATATTTCCGCATGCGCGGTCCAAGCCCCAAGTGGCCAAGAACCACCGCCATTTAATCCCATGCCACCCTGTCGAATGCCTTCTCCACATCCATTGGCAAGAAAAACCCCTCTTGTTGGGACATGGTTAGCCAATGATGTAAGTTGAGAGCCTTAATCGTGTTGTCCCTGGCTTCTCGGCCAGGGACAAATCCCACCTGGTCTAGGCCTACCCAATAGGGCACGTGGAAAGCTAATCGCGTTGCCAGGATTTTTGTGAACAGCTTCACGTCCACATTAAGTAACGAAATCGGGCGATAGTCGGTTACGTTCGAAGGATCTTTCCCTTCTTTCAGGATCCCTGATATATACGCCTCCAGCAATTGCCCTGATTCGTTGGGTTCTGAAGCAAATTGATTAAAAGCTTTTAAAAATCGGGGAGCAAGAAGGTCTGCAAAGCTTTTGTAATATTGGCCTGAGAAGCCATCCAGCCCTGGGCATTTTGCTGGCTTCATAGCTTTCAGCGCTGCTGTGAATTCCTCTAGCGTCAGTGGGTCTTCTAAAAGTTGGGCATCCACCTCAGGTAAGGCTGGAGGGCCGTATAGGGCTAAAAAGTCCGAGATCCGTGCATTCTGCAACGTGGGATCAGCAGGCTCCCCCTCCCCCCTTTGTAGGTTGTATAATTTTTTATAGTAATTCTGGAATTGATGAGCTATACTTTCGTTGTTCGAGTAGATGTTACCTAGAGCGTCAGTCACGTGGTGGACAGTAGAGCGTAGCACTCGCTGCTGGGTTGCTCTAGCCAACAGTCTGCCTGGTTTGTTGCCCTGTTCATAAAATACTTTCTGAGACAGGGTACTCCTTTGCCTGGCTTTTTTATACATCTCTTCCGCTAGCTGTAGCCGTAGTTCCTGCAAGTCTTGGGAGGTCTCTACGGCTAATGAGCATTTATGTTGAGTCTCTAAAGCTCGGATTTTAGCAAAAAGGGAGAGAATCAGTTTCTGTTGTTCTCTCTTCCTTCCCGCAGACATGGCCAGCAACTTGCCTCTGATGAAGCATTTATGCGCTTCCCATTGTAACATGGGTGAGGCCTCTGGGGTATCATTAATCTGAAAGTACTCCTCAAGATCCTGAGCCAGGCTTGCGTGATTCCCTGGATCTAGTCTCCAGATCTTGGTGGAGGCAATCTGTATTGGGAAAACTATAGAGCTGCAACTAACGATTATTTTCATAATCGATTAGTTGGCCGATTTATTGTTTTGATTAATCGGTTAATAACCTTAAAAAAAAAGTGGGTCAAATTGACGTTCATTTTCAACCACAGTGACGGGAAAATTTGAAAATAATAGAAAGCTTCTTCGTCAAAGGAATTTTCAGACAATGTATGTGTTTTTTGTTCAGAAATGAAATGAAAATTTCAAACAAAAATTCTTTCATTCAGCGAATGTACAAAGATTTTTCATTTGAATATTCTCACCTGAAAATTGATCCGTGAGGCCAGCATAAGGCTCGGTACACACCTATGCAGTTTTTGCTTTTGATCTGTTTCTGCAGTGCTTTTTTGCTGTACGTTTTGATTTTTGCACACATGATTTTACTGCAATTTGCGTTTTTTCATTTTTTTTGGGCAGATTAAAAAACACAAATTGCTGCAAAAACGCATTACATTCTTTTCTGCAGCTGCTCCATTGAAGTATATTGAACCAAAAAAGCACCGTTTTGCGTTAAAAGTCCCCGACCCTTTCCAAATATGCAGCGGCGGAAAAAAGCACAGATATGAACGTGTCCCATAGGAAACCATATAAATGAACTGTAGTGCATTTCTGCAAAAAGCACCAATAAATATATAGATGTGAACCAGGCCTAAGACGTTTAGTAACATAATGGGGTTAAAAAAGACTAAAATTAGCCCTTTATAGTACAAAAAAGCAAATAATAACTACTGGAAGGGGTTCATTTTTTTTTTACTGTAGAACAGTGAAAGTAATATTTACAGTAGTGATGATACTTTTGTACTATAAAGGGCTCATTTTAGTTTTTTTTTTAACCCCATTATATTACTGGCCGATTAATCGATTATGAAAATAGCAATCAATTAATTTCATAATCGATTAGTTGTCGATTAATCGATTAGTTGTTTCAGCCCTAGAAAACTAGCGTGGCCGTAATTGGATGGTGATCCGAGAGAACCATGTTGTCTATCATTGCATCTTGGAGAAAGTGCAAATCTGGCTGCGAAATAAAGATATAGTCAATTCGGGTATAGCTGGCATGTGGGGAAGAGTAAAAGGTATAATCCCTATCACGGGGGTGTAACGTTCTCCACGAGTCATGTAGGGTGAGAGAAGCTATCTGCAGTTTAATCTGGCGCAGTGCAGAGTAAGGCTTAGATGACATACCGGAGGAGGTATCTAGTAGCGGGTCAAAAGGCAAGTTTAGATCTCCACCTAGAATTAAGAGCCCTGACCGAAACAGTGCAAGCTTAGCAGCTATTTCTCTCAAAAAGGGTACCTGTTTAGTATTGGGACAATATATATTCGCTAAAGTGATTGGTTTGTTATTCCATTTACCTTTTATGAAGATATATCTCCCTGCCGGGTCGGTCAATTGATCTGTAGTTTCAAGGCCTAGGTTTCTTGCGAGTAAAATTGAGACGCCTTTTGTTTTAGCGTCCGGACAGGTGGCGTGGTAGGCCGTCGGGTAGCGGGCATTCTGGAATCGCGGATGCGCACCGGTTTTAAAATGTGTTTCTTGAAAGAACAACACTTGAGCTCTATGTCTATGTGCTTCCATCAAAACGCTGCTCCGTTTCTATACACTTATCCATAGCTGATGAAATGCTTCTTACAGTCCTCTCAAACTCCTAGCTATAGGATCAATGCTATTATAGGGAAGGGTAATTGCGCTCCAGATAACAATACAAACCCAATATAGAGAGACGAGGGGAGGGGGAGGGAGGAGGGAATGTGAGAGGCGAGGAGAGAGAAAGAAAGGGGACAAGACAAAAAAAAAAGGGGGGGGAGGGGAGGGGGGTGAGGGGGAGATCAGAGCCTAGCTTAGCGAAGAGTCAGAAAAAGTGTATATGGATAGCCTAAAGAACGATGTGGGGGTTTACTGCTGCCTCCCGGGCAAGGGGTTTAGCTAAAGCCCTCTATGCCCCAGATAATGTGTGGGTAAGGCAAGCTGTTAGGGTAGGAATTAGTGATGGACGAACTTCCGACGGGACGTTTCGCGAACGCGAAACGCGAACGGGCACAAACGTTCGCGAAAACGACCGTTCGCCGCGGGCTCCATTGACTTCAATGGGAGGCGAATTTCGCAAACCTTTAGGTCGAATTTGCGGCCACGGGGTAATTATTAGGGGGTAGCACGTAGTCCCACCACCTGGACAATAGCATAATACATGTATGAGGTGAATTTGGGATCGATAACTACAAGCATTTTTTTTTTATTTGGGAAATTGTTCTGACAATTCAGGACTATGGAGCTAATGAAGGCAATGGAGGAGAGGGAAGGTCAGGGACCAGGGTAGGCAAACAAGAGGGTGCAGGAGATACAGAGCACTGACAGCAGCACCGTAATACAGAGCACTGACATCAGCACCGTGACATACAGCGCTGACAGCAGCTCCGTGACATACAGCGCTGACAGCAGCTCCGTGACATACAGCGCTGACAGCAGCTCCGTGACATACAGCGCTGACAGCAGCTCCGTGACATACAGCGCTGACAGCAGCTCCGTGACATACAGCGCTGACAGCAGCACCGTGACATACAGCGCTGACAGCAGCTCCGTGACATACAGCGCTGACAGCAGCTCCGTGACATACAGCGCTGACAGCAGCTCCGTGACATACAGCACTGACAGCAGCTCCGTGACATACAGCGCTGACAGCAGCTCCGTGACATACAGCGCTGACAGCAGCACCGTGACATACAGCGCTGACAGCAGCTCCGTGACATACAGCGCTGACAGCAGCTCCGTGACATACAGCGCTGACAGCAGCTCCGTGACATACAGCACTGACAGCAGCTCCGTGACATACAGCGCTGACAGCAGCTCCGTGACATACAGCGCTGACAGCAGCACCGTGACATACAGCGCTGACAGCAGCTCCGTGACATACAGCGCTGACAGCAGCTCCGTGACATACAGCGCTGACAGCAGCTCCGTGACATACAGCGCTGACAGCAGCTCCGTGACATACAGCGCTGACAGCAGCTCCGTGACATACAGCGCTGACAGCAGCTCCGTGACATACAGCGCTGACAGCAGCTCCGTGACATACAGCGCTGACAGCAGCACCGTGACATACAGCGCTGACAGCAGCTCCGTGACATACAGCGCTGACAGCAGCTCCGTGACATACAGCGCTGACAGCAGCTCCGTGACATACAGCACTGACAGCAGCTCCGTGACATACAGCGCTGACAGCAGCTCCGTGACATACAGCGCTGACAGCAGCACCGTGACATACAGCGCTGACAGCAGCTCCGTGACATACAGCGCTGACAGCAGCTCCGTGACATACAGCGCTGACAGCAGCTCCGTGACATACAGCGCTGACAGCAGCTCCGTGACATACAGCGCTGACAGCAGCTCCGTGACATACAGCGCTGACAGCAGCACCGTGACATACAGCGCTGACAGCAGCTCCGTGACATACAGCGCTGACAGCAGCTCCGTGACATACAGCGCTGACAGCAGCTCCGTGACATACAGCACTGACAGCAGCTCCGTGACATACAGCGCTGACAGCAGCTCCGTGACATACAGCGCTGACAGCAGCACCGTGACATACAGCGCTGACAGCAGCTCCGTGACATACAGCGCTGACAGCAGCTCCGTGACATACAGCGCTGACAGCAGCTCCGTGACATACAGCGCTGACAGCAGCTCCGTGACATACAGCGCTGACAGCAGCTCCGTGACATACAGCGCTGACAGCAGCTCCGTGACATACAGCGCTGACAGCAGCTCCGTGACATACAGCGCTGACAGCAGCACCGTGACATACAGCGCTGACAGCAGCTCCGTGACATACAGCGCTGACAGCAGCTCCGTGACATACAGCGCTGACAGCAGCTCCGTGACATACAGCACTGACAGCAGCTCCGTGACATACAGCGCTGACAGCAGCTCCGTGACATACAGCGCTGACAGCAGCACCGTGACATACAGCGCTGACAGCAGCTCCGTGACATACAGCGCTGACAGCAGCTCCGTGACATACAGCGCTGACAGCAGCTCCGTGACATACAGCGCTGACAGCAGCTCCGTGACATACAGCGCTGACAGCAGCTCCGTGACATACAGCGCTGACAGCAGCTCCGTGACATACAGCGCTGACAGCAGCTCCGTGACATACAGCGCTGACAGCAGCACCGTAAGCAGCCCCAGGAGGAAGTCAGCACAGCACAGGGATGGTGTGATCCCCTCATAATAAGAACCCCCAGGAGGAAGTCAGCACAGCACAGGGATGGTGGGAGCCCCTCATAATAAGAACCCCCAGGAGGAAGTCAGCACAGCACAGGGATGGTGGGAGCCCCTCATAATAAGAACACCCAGGAGGAAGTCAGCACAGCACAGGGATGGTGGGAACCCCTCATAATAAGCAGCCCCAGTAGAAATATGACACCGCTCAACCTCTTCAAAGAGGAGGGTAGGGGCATATAGTACGGTGTGCTTTTTTGGGTCAGGGAAGTGAGCCAAATGAATTAAGAAGGTCTGTGTGCTTGATTCCAAAAATTGTTTATAGACATATACATGGTCTACTGATCACATGTGTTGAATTCCTCCGAGATCCATGCCTCATTCATTTTTAGAAATGTGAGGTAGTTAACACTGTCGTGAGCTAGGCGAGTACGCTTATCGGTCACAATCCCCCCTGCTGCGCTGAACGTCCTTTCGGACAGGACACTGGATGAGGGGCAAGCCAACAGTTCGATTGCAAATTGGGCAAGCTCTGGCCAGAGGTCAAGCCTGCCCACCCAGTAGTCTAGGGGTTCATCACTCCTCAGAGCGTCCACATCGGCCGTTAACCCAATGTAGTCGGACACCTGACGGTCTAGGCGTTCCCTGATGCTGGATCCGGATGACACCTGTCGATGGGTCGGCTGAAAGAATGACCTCATATCCGAAGTCACCAACACATCTTCAAACCGGCCTCTTCTTGCAGGCGCTGTTGGATTGGTACCCGCAAATCCTTCTCTGGGAGTGGGAATTGCTCCTCTGCCAGCGCACGCAAAAGCAGAATGCAGCATTTCTCGAAGCAAGGCCTGGAAGTGCTGCATTCTGACAGCCCTCTGCGACGGCGGTAACATTTCCGCCATTTTGTGTTTGTACCGGGGATCTAAGTACGTTGCCACCCAGTACTGGTCCTTGACCCTCATGCTTTTTATACGGGGGTCCCTATTAAAACACTGGAGCATGAAGGCCCCCATTTGCACTCAAGCGGAAGGTATGTGGTGGTGGTGGTGTTTAGTGATGGACGAACTTCCGACGGGACGTTTCGCGAACGCGAAACGCGAACGGACACAAACGTTCGCGAAAACGACCGTTCGCCGCGGGCTCCATTGACTTCAATGGGAGGCGAATTTCGCAAACCTTTAGGTCGAATTTGCGGCCACGGGGTAATTATTAGGGGGTAGCACGTAGTCCCACCACCTGGACAATAGCATAATACATGTATGAGGTGAATTTGGGATCGATAACTACAAGCATTTTTTTTTTATTTGGGAAATTGTTCTGACAATTCAGGACTATGGAGCTAATGAAGGCAATGGAGGAGAGGGAAGGTCAGGGACCAGGGTAGGCAAACAAGAGGGTGCAGGAGATACAGAGCACTGACAGCAGCACCGTAATACAGAGCACTGACATCAGCACCGTGACATACAGCGCTGACAGCAGCTCCGTGACATACAGCGCTGACAGCAGCTCCGTGACATACAGCGCTGACAGCAGCTCCGTGACATACAGCGCTGACAGCAGCTCCGTGACATACAGCGCTGACAGCAGCTCCGTGACATACAGCGCTGACAGCAGCACCGTGACATACAGCGCTGACAGCAGCTCCGTGACATACAGCGCTGACAGCAGCTCCGTGACATACAGCGCTGACAGCAGCTCCGTGACATACAGCACTGACAGCAGCTCCGTGACATACAGCGCTGACAGCAGCTCCGTGACATACAGCGCTGACAGCAGCACCGTGACATACAGCGCTGACAGCAGCTCCGTGACATACAGCGCTGACAGCAGCTCCGTGACATACAGCGCTGACAGCAGCTCCGTGACATACAGCGCTGACAGCAGCTCCGTGACATACAGCGCTGACAGCAGCTCCGTGACATACAGCGCTGACAGCAGCTCCGTGACATACAGCGCTGACAGCAGCTCCGTGACATACAGCGCTGACAGCAGCTCCGTGACATACAGCGCTGACAGCAGCTCCGTGACATACAGCGCTGACAGCAGCACCGTAAGCAGCCCCAGGAGGAAGTCAGCACAGCACAGGGATGGTGTGATCCCCTCATAATAAGAACCCCCAGGAGGAAGTCAGCACAGCACAGGGATGGTGGGAGCCCCTCATAATAAGAACACCCAGGAGGAAGTCAGCACAGCACAGGGATGGTGGGAACCCCTCATAATAAGCAGCCCCAGTAGAAATATGACACCGCTCAACCTCTTCAAAGAGGAGGGTAGGGGCATATAGTACGGTGTGCTTTTTTGGGTCAGGGAAGTGAGCCAAATGAATTAAGAAGGTCTGTGTGCTTGATTCCAAAAATTGTTTATAGACATATACATGGTCTACTGATCACATGTGTTGAATTCCTCCGAGATCCATGCCTCATTCATTTTTAGAAATGTGAGGTAGTTAACACTGTGGTGAGCTAGGCGAGTACGCTTATCGGTCACAATCCCCCCTGCTGCGCTGAACGTCCTTTCGGACAGGACACTGGATGAGGGGCAAGCCAACAGTTCGATTGCAAATTGGGCAAGCTCTGGCCAGAGGTCAAGCCTGCCCACCCAGTAGTCTAGGGGTTCATCACTCCTCAGAGCGTCCACATCGGCCGTTAACCCAATGTAGTCGGACACCTGACGGTCTAGGCGTTCCCTGATGCTGGATCCGGATGACACCTGTCGATGGGTCGGCTGAAAGAATGACCTCATATCCGAAGTCACCAACACATCTTCAAACCGGCCTCTTCTTGCAGGCGCTGTTGGATTGGTACCCGCAAATCCTTCTCTGGGAGTGGGAATTGCTCCTCTGCCAGCGCACGCAAAAGCAGAATGCAGCATTTCTCGAAGCAAGGCCTGGAAGTGCTGCATTCTGACAGCCCTCTGCGACGGCGGTAACATTTCCGCCATTTTGTGTTTGTACCGGGGGTCTAAGTACGTTGCCACCCAGTACTGGTCCTTGACCCTCATGCTTTTTATACGGGGGTCCCTATTAAAACACTGGAGCATGAAGGCCCCCATTTGCACTAAAGTGGAAGCGGTGTGGTGGCCTGGCTCCTGCTCATCATCCAGGATAATGTCGTCCTCTTCATTCTCCTCTCCCCATCCTCGCACAACAGGGATCCCAGAAAGGTTTAAAGCATGCTCTTCTTGCTCCTGCTCATCCGCCCCGGCACCATCCTCCTCTGACTCCTCATCAGACTCCTGTTGTTGACTTGTCTCAGATAGAGTAGCCCCCCCTGGGAATTCATCCAGCATTGCGACTTCCTCATCTTCCCGCTCCTGCTCCTCCACAGCCTGATCAATGACACGACGCAATGCACGCTCCAGAAAGAAGGCATAAGGTACCATGTCACTGATGGCGCCATGGCTGCGACTGACCAGTTTGGTGATCTCCTCAAATGGCCGCAGAAGTCTGCATGTGTCGCGCATGAGCAGCCACTGGCGCGGTGAAAAAAAACCCAGCTCCCCAGAACCGTTTCTTTCGCAGAGTTCATACAGGTAGACGTTAACTGCACGTTTCTGCTGGAGCAGCCTATCAAGCATATAGAAGGTTGAGTTCCATCGCGTCGGGCAATCGCAAATAAGACGTCTGACCGGCAGATGGTGTCGCCGCTGAATGTCAGCAAGGCGAGCCATGGCCGTGTAAGATCTTCTGAAATGGGCCGAGATTTTCCTTGCCTGCCGCAAGATGTCCTGGACCCCAGGGTATTTGACAAGGAATCGCTGCACGACCAAGTTTAAGACGTGTGCCATGCACGGCACGTGCGTGATTTTGCCCTGTTTCAATGCGCTAAGCAGATTGGCACCGTTGTCACACACCACTTTACCAACTGTCAAATTGAGCGGTGTTAGCCACTCATCTGCCTGTGAACGCAAAGCTGAAAGGAGTGCCGGGCCAGTGTGGCTCTTTGCTTCCAGGCACAACAGACGCAGCACGGCATGGCAACGTCTCACCTGGCATGTGGAATAGGTTCTGGGGAGCTTGGGCGGTGCAGTGGAAGAGACGCTAGCAGCGGAAAAGGAGGAGGCAGCTGAGGAGGAGAGGGAGGAGGATGGAGTAGGAGGAGGAGAAGAAGAGTCAGGCCTGCATGCAATCCGTGGCGGTAAAACCAAATCTACACGGGTGCCACGGGTTACATGCTTGACGGCCGTCAGAAGGTTCACCCAGTGGGCAGTAAAACTGATATACCTTCCCTGCCCGTGTTTGCTAGACCACGTGTCTGTGGTCAGATGTATCTTGGCACCGACACTGTGTGCCAGAGATACATTCACTTGCCGCTGAACATGGCCATATAGCTCTGGGATGCCCTTCTCTGAGAAATACTTCCTTCCTGGGACCTTCCATTGTGGTGTTCCAATGGCCACAAATTTGCGAAAGGCCTCCGAGTCCACCAGTTTATATGGCAGTAGTTGGCGGGCTATGAGTTCTGACAAGCCAGCCGCCAACCGTTGGGCAAGAGGGTTATCCGGCGTCATCATTTTTTTACGCTCAAACATTAGGCCCACGGAAGCCTGCCTTTTTGCAGAAAAATGTGAGCTTGGCGTGATGGAAGGTGGAGTGGAGGACAATTGTGAGGAGAGAGGAGAAGGAGAAGTAGAAGACGAGGCTGGACGGTGAGAGCCTGCAGTGTGGCTTTGTGTGTTCCGTTGCTCCCACTGGGCTCGGTGATGGCTGCTCATGTGCCTTCTTAAGGCGGTCGTCCCTAGGTGAGTATTGGGCTTACCGCGACTAACGCGTTGACTGCAAAGATTGCAGATGGCAACGCTATTGTCAGCAGCGGACACGTTAAAAAAAGCCCACACTGCGGAGCCATGTGCCGGTGTCCTGGGAGCGCCAGATGTGACCGTACATGGTCGATGACTCGCTCCTGATACATTTGCAGTCTGCTTTGTCCCTGCTGTGCAATGTAAGTCATTGCTGCTTCTCCTCCCTATCTGCTGGTCCATATCTCCCTCTGAACTCCCCTCCTCTTCCTCTCTTGTGGGCACCCACGTGACATCACTAGACACGTCATCATCAACGTCACCTTCCCCACCGCTATAAGTAGAGTAGGCAGCAACACCGGGGACCAACCTCCTCCTTGGGCTGATCTGGGTACTGGCGTCAGACTGCTGAGTAGCGCTTGTTGCTACCTCCTCTTCCTGATCCAATACCAAGAGTGGCTGCGCATCAGAAATGTCCTCTTGATATGGATCGGAAAATAATTCCAGTGACTCAAGCGGAAGGTATGTGGTGGTGGTGGTGGTGGTCGTGTTGTTGGTGGTAGTGTCTTTGGGGGTGCACATAGCAGAGAGTGAAGAAGAGGGTGCAGATCGAGAGGATGAGGAGGGTGCAGAAGAGTAAGGCTGAGCGAGCCACTCAACCAAGTCTGGTGCATCCTTTAAAGTAATTGAACGCACCTTCTGCAACTTCCCACTTTGGCTCAAGCCTGTTGCTCCTGCCCTACCCCTACCACCCCTGCGGAAGGGCCTGCCTCTTCCTCTGCATGTCATTTTTTAAATGACCCTGTGACAAAACTCTTAGTCCCTATACCGCTGAAGGACTGCTGCAGTATAGGTGAGCGGTCAGCAGTGGTGCACGTCAACCCTATCTATTGTGGACCTATAGCGGTCCTTACAGAACAGCAGACTGTACCGCACTCAAGCCTATGTACCGTAGCACCCTATACCAAGTTACCAGTCCTTATAAGAACTTTTGTGGACCAAGCAGGTTGTGTATTAGTGTTTAGCAGACTGTACGTCAGTCCCTATACCGCTGAAGGACTGCTGCAGTATAGGGCAGCGGTCAGCAGTGGTGCACGTCAACCCTATCTATTGTGGACCGATAGCGGTCCTTACAGAACAGCAGACTGTACCGCACTCAAGCCTATGTACCGTAGCACCCTATACCAAGTTACCAGTCCTTATAAGAACTTTTGTGGACCAAGCAGGTTGTGTATTAGTGTTTAGCAGACTGTACGTCAGTCCCTATACCGCTGAAGGACTGCTGCAGTATAGGGCAGCGGTCAGCAGTGGTGCACGTCAACCCTATCTATTGTGGACCGATAGCGGTCCTTACAGAACAGCAGACTGTACCGCACTCAAGCCTATGTACCGTAGCACCCTATACCAAGTTACCAGTCCTTATAAGAACTTTTGTGGAACAAGCAGGTTGTGTGTTAGTGATTAGCAGACTGTACGTCAGTCCCTATACCGCTGAAGGACTGCTGCAGTATAGGTGAGCGGTCAGCAGTGGTGCACGTCAACCCTATCTATTGTGGACCGATAGCGGTCCTTACAGAACAGCAGACTGTACCGCACTCAAGCCTATGTACCGTAGCACCCTATACCAAGTTACCAGTCCTTATAAGAACTTTTGTGGACCAAGCAGGTTGTGTATTAGTGTTTAGCAGACTGTACGTCAGTCCCTATACCGCTGAAGGACTGCTGCAGTATAGGGCAGCGGTCAGCAGTGGTGCACGTCAACCCTATCTATTGTGGACCGATAGCGGTCCTTACAGAACAGCAGACTGTACCGCACTCAAGCCTATGTACCGTAGCACCCTATACCAAGTTACCAGTCCTTATAAGAACTTTTGTGGAACAAGCAGGTTGTGTGTTAGTGATTAGCAGACTGTACGTCAGTCCCTATACCGCTGAAGGACTGCTGCAGTATAGGTGAGCGGTCAGCAGTGGTGCACGTCAACCCTATCTATTGTGGACCGATAGCGGTCCTTACAGAACAGCAGACTGTACCGCACTCAAGCCTATGTACCGTAGCACCCTATACCAAGTTACCAGTCCTTATAAGAACTTTTGTGGACCAAGCAGGTTGTGTATTAGTGTTTAGCAGACTGTACGTCAGTCCCTATACCGCTGAAGGACTGCTGCAGTATAGGGCAGCGGTCAGCAGTGGTGCACGTCAACCCTATCTATTGTGGACCGATAGCGGTCCTTACAGAACAGCAGACTGTACCGCACTCAAGCCTATGTACCGTAGCACCCTATACCAAGTTACCAGTCCTTATAAGAACTTTTGTGGACCAAGCAGGTTGTGTGTTAGTGTTTAGCAGACTGTACGTCAGTCCCTATACCGCTGAAGGACTGCTGCAGTATAGGGCAGCGGTCAGCAGTGGTGCACGTCAACCCTATCTATTGTGGACCGATAGCGGTCCTTACAGAACAGCAGACTGTACCGCACTCAAGCCTATGTACCGTAGCACCCTATACCAAGTTACCAGTCCTTATAAGAACTTTTGTGGAACAAGCAGGTTGTGTGTTAGTGATTAGCAGACTGTACGTCAGTCCCTATACCGCTGAAGGACTGCTGCAGTATAGGTGAGCGGTCAGCAGTGGTGCACGTCAACCCTATCTATTGTGGACCGATAGCGGTCCTTACAGAACAGCAGACTGTACCGCACTCAAGCCTATGTACCGTAGCACCCTATACCAAGTTACCAGTCCTTATAAGAACTTTTGTGGACCAAGCAGGTTGTGTATTAGTGTTTAGCAGACTGTACGTCAGTCCCTATACCGCTGAAGGACTGCTGCAGTATAGGGCAGCGGTCAGCAGTGGTGCACGTCAACCCTATCTATTGTGGACCGATAGCGGTCCTTACAGAACAGCAGACTGTACCGCACTCAAGCCTATGTACCGTAGCACCCTATACCAAGTTACCAGTCCTTATAAGAACTTTTGTGGACCAAGCAGGTTGTGTATTAGTGTTTAGCAGACTGTACGTCAGTCCCTATACCGCTGAAGGACTGCTGCAGTATAGGGCAGCGGTCAGCAGTGGTGCACGTCAACCCTATCTATTGTGGACCGATAGCGGTCCTTACAGAACAGCAGACTGTACCGCACTCAAGCCTATGTACCGTAGCACCCTATACCAAGTTACCAGTCCTTATAAGAACTTTTGTGGACCAAGCAGGTTGTGTATTAGTGTTTAGCAGACTGTACGTCAGTCCCTATACCGCTGAAGGACTGCTGCAGTATAGGGCAGCGGTCAGCAGTGGTGCACGTCAACCCTATCTATTGTGGACCGATAGCGGTCCTTACAGAACAGCAGACTGTACCGCACTCAAGCCTATGTACCGTAGCACCCTATACCAAGTTACCAGTCCTTATAAGAACTTTTGTGGAACAAGCAGGTTGTGTGTTAGTGATTAGCAGACTGTACGTCAGTCCCTATACCGCTGAAGGACTGCTGCAGTATAGGTGAGCGGTCAGCAGTGGTGCACGTCAACCCTATCTATTGTGGACCGATAGCGGTCCTTACAGAACAGCAGACTGTACCGCACTCAAGCCTATGTACCGTAGCACCCTATACCAAGTTACCAGTCCTTATAAGAACTTTTGTGGACCAAGCAGGTTGTGTATTAGTGTTTAGCAGACTGTACGTCAGTCCCTATACCGCTGAAGGACTGCTGCAGTATAGGGCAGCGGTCAGCAGTGGTGCACGTCAACCCTATCTATTGTGGACCGATAGCGGTCCTTACAGAACAGCAGACTGTACCGCACTCAAGCCTATGTACCGTAGCACCCTATACCAAGTTACCAGTCCTTATAAGAACTTTTGTGGAACAAGCAGGTTGTGTGTTAGTGATTAGCAGACTGTACGTCAGTCCCTATACCGCTGAAGGACTGCTGCAGTATAGGTGAGCGGTCAGCAGTGGTGCACGTCAACCCTATCTATTGTGGACCTATAGCGGTCCTTACAGAACAGCAGACTGTACCGCACTCAAGCCTATGTACCGTAGCACCCTATACCAAGTTACCAGTCCTTATAAGAACTTTTGTGGACCAAGCAGGTTGTGTATTAGTGTTTAGCAGACTGTACGTCAGTCCCTATACCGCTGAAGGACTGCTGCAGTATAGGGCAGCGGTCAGCAGTGGTGCACGTCAACCCTATCTATTGTGGACCGATAGCGGTCCTTACAGAACAGCAGACTGTACCGCACTCAAGCCTATGTACCGTAGCACCCTATACCAAGTTACCAGTCCTTATAAGAACTTTTGTGGACCAAGCAGGTTGTGTGTTAGTGTTTAGCAGACTGTACGTCAGTCCCTATACCGCTGAAGGACTGCTGCAGTATAGGGCAGCGGTCAGCAGTGGTGCACGTCAACCCTATCTATTGTGGACCGATAGCGGTCCTTACAGAACAGCAGACTGTACCGCACTCAAGCCTATGTACCGTAGCACCCTATACCAAGTTACCAGTCCTTATAAGAACTTTTGTGGAACAAGCAGGTTGTGTGTTAGTGATTAGCAGACTGTACGTCAGTCCCTATACCGCTGAAGGACTGCTGCAGTATAGGTGAGCGGTCAGCAGTGGTGCACGTCAACCCTATCTATTGTGGACCGATAGCGGTCCTTACAGAACAGCAGACTGTACCGCACTCAAGCCTATGTACCGTAGCACCCTATACCAAGTTACCAGTCCTTATAAGAACTTTTGTGGACCAAGCAGGTTGTGTATTAGTGTTTAGCAGACTGTACGTCAGTCCCTATACCGCTGAAGGACTGCTGCAGTATAGGGCAGCGGTCAGCAGTGGTGCACGTCAACCCTATCTATTGTGGACCGATAGCGGTCCTTACAGAACAGCAGACTGTACCGCACTCAAGCCTATGTACCGTAGCACCCTATACCAAGTTACCAGTCCTTATAAGAACTTTTGTGGAACAAGCAGGTTGTGTGTTAGTGATTAGCAGACTGTACGTCAGTCCCTATACCGCTGAAGGACTGCTGCAGTATAGGTGAGCGGTCAGCAGTGGTGCACGTCAACCCTATCTATTGTGGACCGATAGCGGTCCTTACAGAACAGCAGACTGTACCGCACTCAAGCCTATGTACCGTAGCACCCTATACCAAGTTACCAGTCCTTATAAGAACTTTTGTGGACCAAGCAGGTTGTGTATTAGTGTTTAGCAGACTGTACGTCAGTCCCTATACCGCTGAAGGACTGCTGCAGTATAGGGCAGCGGTCAGCAGTGGTGCACGTCAACCCTATCTATTGTGGACCGATAGCGGTCCTTACAGAACAGCAGACTGTACCGCACTCAAGCCTATGTACCGTAGCACCCTATACCAAGTTACCAGTCCTTATAAGAACTTTTGTGGAACAAGCAGGTTGTGTGTTAGTGATTAGCAGACTGTACGTCAGTCCCTATACCGCTGAAGGACTGCTGCAGTATAGGTGAGCGGTCAGCAGTGGTGCACGTCAACCCTATCTATTGTGGACCGATAGCGGTCCTTACAGAACAGCAGACTGTACCGCACTCAAGCCTATGTACCGTAGCACCCTATACCAAGTTACCAGTCCTTATAAGAACTTTTGTGGACCAAGCAGGTTGTGTATTAGTGTTTAGCAGACTGTACGTCAGTCCCTATACCGCTGAAGGACTGCTGCAGTATAGGGCAGCGGTCAGCAGTGGTGCACGTCAACCCTATCTATTGTGGACCGATAGCGGTCCTTACAGAACAGCAGACTGTACCGCACTCAAGCCTATGTACCGTAGCACCCTATACCAAGTTACCAGTCCTTATAAGAACTTTTGTGGAACAAGCAGGTTGTGTGTTAGTGATTAGCAGACTGTACGTCAGTCCCTATACCGCTGAAGGACTGCTGCAGTATAGGTGAGCGGTCAGCAGTGGTGCACGTCAACCCTATCTATTGTGGACCGATAGCGGTCCTTACAGAACAGCAGACTGTACCGCACTCAAGCCTATGTACCGTAGCACCCTATACCAAGTTACCAGTCCTTATAAGAACTTTTGTGGACCAAGCAGGTTGTGTATTAGTGTTTAGCAGACTGTACGTCAGTCCCTATACCGCTGAAGGACTGCTGCAGTATAGGGCAGCGGTCAGCAGTGGTGCACGTCAACCCTATCTATTGTGGACCGATAGCGGTCCTTACAGAACAGCAGACTGTACCGCACTCAAGCCTATGTACCGTAGCACCCTATACCAAGTTACCAGTCCTTATAAGAACTTTTGTGGACCAAGCAGGTTGTGTGTTAGTGTTTAGCAGACTGTACGTCAGTCCCTATACCGCTGAAGGACTGCTGCAGTATAGGGCAGCGGTCAGCAGTGGTGCACGTCAACCCTATCTATTGTGGACCGATAGCGGTCCTTACAGAACAGCAGACTGTACCGCACTCAAGCCTATGTACCGTAGCACCCTATACCAAGTTACCAGTCCTTATAAGAACTTTTGTGGAACAAGCAGGTTGTGTGTTAGTGATTAGCAGACTGTACGTCAGTCCCTATACCGCTGAAGGACTGCTGCAGTATAGGTGAGCGGTCAGCAGTGGTGCACGTCAACCCTATCTATTGTGGACCGATAGCGGTCCTTACAGAACAGCAGACTGTACCGCACTCAAGCCTATGTACCGTAGCACCCTATACCAAGTTACCAGTCCTTATAAGAACTTTTGTGGACCAAGCAGGTTGTGTATTAGTGTTTAGCAGACTGTACGTCAGTCCCTATACCGCTGAAGGACTGCTGCAGTATAGGTGAGCGGTCAGCAGTGGTGCACGTCAACCCTATCTATTGTGGACCGATAGCGGTCCTTACAGAACAGCAGACTGTACCGCACTCAAGCCTATGTACCGTAGCACCCTATACCAAGTTACCAGTCCTTATAAGAACTTTTGTGGACCAAGCAGGTTGTGTATTAGTGTTTAGCAGACTGTACGTCAGTCCCTATACCGCTGAAGGACTGCTGCAGTATAGGGCAGCGGTCAGCAGTGGTGCACGTCAACCCTATCTATTGTGGACCGATAGCGGTCCTTACAGAACAGCAGACTGTACCGCACTCAAGCCTATGTACCGTAGCACCCTATACCAAGTTACCAGTCCTTATAAGAACTTTTGTGGACCAAGCAGGTTGTGTATTAGTGTTTAGCAGACTGTACGTCAGTCCCTATACCGCTGAAGGACTGCTGCAGTATAGGGCAGCGGTCAGCAGTGGTGCACGTCAACCCTATCTATTGTGGACCGATAGCGGTCCTTACAGAACAGCAGACTGTACCGCACTCAAGCCTATGTACCGTAGCACCCTATACCAAGTTACCAGTCCTTATAAGAACTTTTGTGGAACAAGCAGGTTGTGTGTTAGTGATTAGCAGACTGTACGTCAGTCCCTATACCGCTGAAGGACTGCTGCAGTATAGGGCAGCGGTCAGCAGTGGTGCACGTCAACCCTATCTATTGTGGACCGATAGCGGTCCTTACAGAACAGCAGACTGTACCGCACTCAAGCCTATGTACCGTAGCACCCTATACCAAGTTACCAGTCCTTATAAGAACTTTTGTGGAACAAGTGAGTTGTGAATGTTTAGCAGACTGCAGCAGAAGGGCAGCAGTCAAGTATAATATCCTTTCTATATTTGGAAGAAAGAATATTATACATGTACAAGCCTATTACTGTACCACTGATACCAGTCCTGAAAAGAACCTTTGTGGAACTAATAATAACAGCAAGTCTTTAAAATTACCCTCACTGCCTGACAACACTGCTTCCTTCCTGTCCCTATACAAATTGGCAAAAAAAGAGAACGATTAGTGGTTACTGGAACAGCTCTTTTGTGGACCTTGATAGTAACAGCTAATGATGATGATGATGATGATGATGATGAAAGACTAATCTGGCTGTCCCTGTAGCATACACCGTCCTTTCCCTTTCTCTAAACTAACAAAAGACACTCAGGCTGCTGCAAGAATCAGCAGCACAGCAAACCTATCAACACCTAACACCTATACCAGTCCTGAAAAGAACTTTTGTGTACCAAATAGCTAGTGGTTTATCTCTCCCTACTCCACACAGGAACCTGTCCCTATCTTAACAGAAGAAAGAATGTAAAATGGCCACCGGATCGGGTGTATTTATAGGTTAGGGGGAATGTACAAGTGTCCATGTGCTGTCATGTCTCAATTGGCTGTCCTGTATCACATGATAAACGTGTCACCAAAGGTTAAAGTTCTTGTATACATTAAACACGTAAGTCCGCCGCGGCGAACGACGGAAAAAGGCGTTCGAACGTGCGGACCGCGAATGTCGGAAATTCGCCGCGAAACGACCGCCGGGCGAACCGTTCGGCCATCACTAGTGGTGTTGTTGGTGGTAGTGTCTTTGGGGGTGCACATAGCAGAGAGTGAAGAAGAGGGTGCAGATCGAGAGGATGAGGAGGGTGCAGAAGAATAAGGCTGAGTGAGCCACTCAACCAAGTCTGGTGCGTCCTTTAAAGTAATTGAACGCACCTTCTGCAACTTCCCACTTTGGCTCAAGGCTGTTGCTCCTGCCCTACCCCTACCACCCCTGCGGAAGGGCCTGCCTCTTCCTCTGCCTGTCATTTTTTAAATCACCCTGTGACAAAACTCTTAGTCCCTATACCGCTGAAGGACTGCTGCAGTATAGGGCAGCGGTCAGCAGTAGTGCACGTCAACCCTATGTATTGTGGACCGATAGCGGTCCTTACAGAACAGCAGACTGTACTGCACTCAGGCCTATGTACCGTAGCACCCTATACCAAGTTACCAGTCCTTATAAAAACTTTTGTGGACCAAGCAGGTTGTGTGTTAGTGATTAGCAGACTGTACGTCAGTCCCTATACCAATGAAGGACTGCTGCAGTATAGGGCAGCGGTCAGCAGTAGTGCACGGCAACCCTATGTATTGTGGACCGATAGCGGTCCTTACAGAACAGCAGACTGTACTGCACTCAGGCCTATGTACCGTAGCACCCTATACCAAGTTACCAGTCCTTATAAGAACTTTTGTGGACCAAGCAGGTTGTGTGTTAGTGATTAGCAGACTGTACGTCAGTCCCTATACCAATGAAGGACTGCTGCAGTATAGGGCAGCGGTCAGCAGTAGTGCACGTCAACCCTATGTATTGTGGACCGATAGCGGTCCTTACAGAACAGCAGACTGTACTGCACTCAGGCCTATGTACCGTAGCACCCTATACCAAGTTACCAGTCCTTATAAAAACTTTTGTGGACCAAGCAGGTTGTGTGTTAGTGATTAGCAGACTGTACGTCAGTCCCTATACCAATGAAGGACTGCTGCAGTATAGGGCAGCGGTCAGCAGTAGTGCACGGCAACCCTATGTATTGTGGACCGATAGCGGTCCTTACAGAACAGCAGACTGTACTGCACTCAGGCCTATGTACCGTAGCACCCTATACCAAGTTACCAGTCCTTATAAGAACTTTTGTGGACCAAGCAGGTTGTGTGTTAGTGATTAGCAGACTGTACGTCAGTCCCTATACCAATGAAGGACTGCTGCAGTATAGGGCAGCGGTCAGCAGTAGTGCACGTCAACCCTATGTATTGTGGACCGATAGCGGTCCTTACAGAACAGCAGACTGTACTGCACTCAGGCCTATGTACCGTAGCACCCTATACCAAGTTACCAGTCCTTATAAGAACTTTTGTGGACCAAGCAGGTTGTGTGTTAGTGATTAGCAGACTGTACGTCAGTCCCTATACCAATGAA
This sequence comes from Lithobates pipiens, assembly GCF_037356315.1. Taxonomy (NCBI): domain Eukaryota; kingdom Metazoa; phylum Chordata; class Amphibia; order Anura; family Ranidae; genus Lithobates; species Lithobates pipiens. The sequence continues at coordinate 2,785,767 of NW_027507874.1, forward strand.
GGACTGCTGCAGTATAGGGCAGCGGTCAGCAGTAGTGCACGTCAACCCTATGTATTGTGGACCGATAGCGGTCCTTACAGAACAGCAGACTGTACTGCACTCAGGCCTATGTACCGTAGCACCCTATACCAAGTTACCAGTCCTTATAAGAACTTTTGTGGACCAAGCAGGTTGTGTGTTAGTGATTAGCAGACTGTACGTCAGTCCCTATACCAATGAAGGACTGCTGCAGTATAGGGCAGCGGTCAGCAGTAGTGCACGTCAACCCTATGTATTGTGGACCGATAGCGGTCCTTACAGAACAGCAGACTGTACTGCACTCAGGCCTATGTACCGTAGCACCCTATACCAAGTTACCAGTCCTTATAAAAACTTTTGTGGACCAAGCAGGTTGTGTGTTAGTGATTAGCAGACTGTACGTCAGTCCCTATACCAATGAAGGACTGCTGCAGTATAGGGCAGCGGTCAGCAGTAGTGCACGGCAACCCTATGTATTGTGGACCGATAGCGGTCCTTACAGAACAGCAGACTGTACTGCACTCAGGCCTATGTACCGTAGCACCCTATACCAAGTTACCAGTCCTTATAAGAACTTTTGTGGACCAAGCAGGTTGTGTGTTAGTGTTTAGCAGACTGTGCGTCAGTCCCTATACCGCTGAAGGACTGCTGCAGTATAGGGCAGCGGTCAGCAGTAGTGCACGGCAACCCTATGTATTGTGGACCGATAGCGGTCCTTACAGAACAGCAGACTGTAACGCACTCAGGCCTATGTACCGTAGCACCCTATACCAAGTTACCAGTCCTTATAAGAACTTTTGTGGACCAAGCAGGTTGTGTGTTAGTGATTAGCAGACTGTACGTCAGTCCCTATACCAATGAAGGACTGCTGCAGTATAGGGCAGCGGTCAGCAGTAGTGCACGGCAACCCTATGTATTGTGGACCGATAGCGGTCCTTACAGAACAGCAGACTGTAACGCACTCAGGCCTATGTACCGTAGCACCCTATACCAAGTTACCAGTCCTTATAAGAACTTTTGTGGACCAAGCAGGTTGTGTGTTAGTGTTTAGCAGACTGTGCGTCAGTCCCTATACCGCTGAAGGACTGCTGCAGTATAGGGCAGCGGTCAGCAGTAGTGCACGTCAACCCTATGTATTGTGGACCGATAGCGGTCCTTACAGAACAGCAGACTGTAACGCACTCAGGCCTATGTACCGTAGCACCCTATACCAAGTTACCAGTCCTTATAAGAACTTTTGTGGACCAAGCAGGTTGTGTGTTAGTGTTTAGCAGACTGTGCGTCAGTCCCTATACCGCTGAAGGACTGCTGCAGTATAGGGCAGCGGTCAGCAGTAGTGCACGGCAACCCTATGTATTGTGGACCGATAGCGGTCCTTACAGAACAGCAGACTGTACTGAACTCAGGCCTATGTACCGTAGCACCCTATACCAAGTTACCAGTCCTTATAAGAACTTTTGTGGACCAAGCAGGTTGTGTGTTAGTGTTTAGCAGACTGTGCGTCAGTCCCTATACCGCTGAAGGACTGCTGCAGTATAGGGCAGCGGTCAGCAGTAGTGCACGGCAACCCTATGTATTGTGGACCGATAGCGGTCCTTACAGAACAGCAGACTGTAACGCACTCAGGCCTATGTACCGTAGCACCCTATACCAAGTTACCAGTCCTTATAAGAACTTTTGTGGACCAAGCAGGTTGTGTATTAGTGTTTAGCAGACTGTGCGTCAGTCCCTATGCCGCTGAAGGACTGCTGCAGTATAGGGCAGCGGTCAGCAGTAGTGCACGGCAACCCTATCTATTGTGGACCGATAGCGGTCCTTACAGAACAGCAGACTGTACCGCACCCAAGCCTATGTACCGTAGCACCCTAGACAGACCAAGTTACCAGTCCTTATAAGAACTTTTGTGGAACAAGTGAGTTGTGAATGATTAGCAGACTGCAGCAGAAGGGCAGCAGTCAAGTATAATATTCTTTCTATATTTGGAAGAAAGAATATTATACGTGTACAAGCCTATTACCGTACCACTGATACCAGTCCTGAAAAGAACCTTTGTGGAACTAATAGTAACAGCAAGTCTTTAAAATTATCCTCACTGCCTGACAACACTGCTTCCTGCCTGTCCCTATACAAATTAGCAAAAAAGAGTAGGCTGGAACGATTAGCTGGAACAGCTCTTTTGTGGACCTGATAGTAACAGCTAATGATGATGATGATGATGATGATGAAGAAAGACTAATCTGGCTGAGCTGTCCCTAAAATAGCAGCATACAGCGCTCTGTCCCTTTATCTAAACTGACAAAAGAAACTCAGGCTGCTGACCTAACACCTATACCAGTCCTGAAAAGAACTTTTGTGTACCAAATAGCTAGCGTTTTCTCTGTCCCTACTCCACACAGGATCCTTTCCCTACAGTGACAGAAGAAAGAATGTAAAATGGCCACCGGATCAGGTGTATTTATAGGTTAGGGGGAATGTCCAAGTGTCCATGAGCTGTCATGTCTCAATTGGTTGTCCTGTAACACATGATAAACGTGTCACGAAAGGTTAAAGTTCTTGTATACATTAAACACGTAAGTCCGCCGGGGCGAACGACGGAAAAAGGCGTTCGAACCCGCGGACGGCGAAAGTCGGAAATTCGCCGCGAAACGACCGCCGGGCGAACCGTTCGGCCATCACTAGTAGGAATCAGTAATCCGGAGATGAGCTTAGACCCGCTGACTCACCTAATATTTAGGGTAGTGCGGGGAGAGAAAAGAAAGGCCGGATATATTCCAGAGGGGACCCGTCTCTCTAGTGTGGGAATGGAGTAAAGCGGGTGAACCAAAAAAAAGAAAAAAAACTCTATGTGCTCGGACCAGGACCGCTATCAAAATTACAATAAGGGCAGAGGTTAAGGGTACCGATGGCGTAGACAGGAGCTGGATTCCGCCCCCACCTTAAACGTGCGAGGCGTATCCCGCACCTCACGCCACCTAGGGGTCATGGATGTGGGGATTATATAGTTATACTACAGCTTGGGCCCTGAGAGGTCCCAGGTCCCCCACCCTCTAGTGGTGGAGTGGTAACTTTTTCGGGCTTCTCCAGCGGCTGGTGTGTGTCAGTCTGTGTATTTTAACCCAATATGTAAGTCAACACACCTGTTATTTAACCAAAATTACACATTATGTTAAACTAAACTAAGACCAAAAAGCAAACAATAGCAACAGCTATACCATAACTCAGTCAAAAGGAGAGTATGGAGATCCTCCCCCTCAGCAGATCTCCAAGCCCCCGCCAGTACTCCATAATCACATGAAACTATGAGTTATCTAACAAAAACCCAAGGCCTGCAGCCGCACGGCCTATTAAATTGAAAAAAAACTTTAGGTAATAGAATTCGGTCGAGGCTTGGAGGTCTACCGTGGGGTCCCCCCAGTAACAGTAAACATAGCAGTCCTGACACAGTGTAGATACTTTCTTTCCACTGTACCGCTGGACCTGTAAGAAAAGGCCCCTTACCAAGGTAGCCAGCTTCATAAGTCCGCTATCATAGAGGGCACAGCAAAAGGTGATACTTATCAGGTAGAGTTCATGTGTCAGTCCCCTGTGCGGGATCCAGGCGCTCGGGGCCCCCAGCAAATTTCATCTTTTGCAAACGGAGACCCGCCAAAGGTAATAAATCAGGGCTGGGAAAAGCACAATGTCTCGAATATAGTCTTGGGCAGTTCCTGTCTAACTGGAGAGACCGTGGGCCCCCGTCAAGGGGTAGTGTAATCAAGAGATGGGCACGTCTCCTAGGTCAGCCAGTGCACACATTGCGCTGACATCAAACCGTAGGAAAAGGTGGTCCAGTAGTCTCTATCAGGCTGAACTTGTCACCCCTCCTAACGGCAGAGGGTCGGACTGTGCAAGGTTCCAGGTTCAGGGGGGAATAACGAAACCATCTAATGGTCCATGGGCAAGAAGATGCATAAAAGTAAGGGGACGGGAGGACCGGTGATCTTTCTGTTGATCACGTGGGCTTCGCAGGTAGTGTGGAGGAATCCTTACTGGGGTGGGTTGTGGAATGATAAGTTTCCTGCTGTGGTGATCAGGTAGTTTACAGCCAGCTCGAGCTGTCTAGGTATCGGTTTTACGCCGTGAGGCATTAGGTGAAGACCTCGGCCCCCGTTCAGTGATCATTGCATCAGGGCCCCTCTGTGAGGAATCTAATGAGGAACGACGTCTGCGTTGTCTGTGTCTCCTGGAGCGTGGGGTAACATCCTGGTGCACAGATACCCATGGTTCCGGCATCATGAAGGGGCTAAACCAGTCCGGTACCCGAACAAAGGGGATACCCAGGGTGTCACAAAATTCTGGTAGGTCAGCCGGTACCCGCAGGGAGGCCATGCGGTTGCCTACAGTAGCCATCAAACAGAAAGGGAACTTCCAGCGGTACATTATACGCCTATCCCTGAGGACAGTAAGTAACGGGCGAAGCGCCCTTCTGTGTTGCAACGTGATGGTGGAAAGGTCCTGATAGATCTGGACAGGGTGGCCATCGTGTTGTAGCTGCCCGTGAGTGCGTGCTTGGCGCAGAATGTCCTCTTTTTGTGTAAAGCTGACCAGGCAGCAAACTACATCCCTGGGGGGCTCTGTGTCCCTTCCCCTAGGTCTCAGAGCTCTGTGACATCGTTCCATTTCGACCGGTGCATCTGGAGGCCTGCTCAGCAATGTATTGCAGAGAGCCCAGACAACCTGCTGTAGCTGGGGGCCTTCCACCGACTCAGGGATTCCTCTGAATCGCAGATTCCTCCTCCTCCCCCTGTTATCTAAATCTTCAATATGCCGCTGCATATCAATTAGATGTTGGTTATGGGTGTTGGAGACTTGCTGAATTTGATCGCCCTGCTGTGTGTCATGGCGGAGGCCTCCACCTGATCTAAGCGGGAAGCCACCGCTTTGATGTCGGATCTGACATCTGCTATTGCTGCAACTAGGGCACTTTTAATGTCAATGGCTACTGCTTGCAAGTCCGCAAGGCTGAGAAAGGGGGCTGTCAGAGTACCTGGGCTCGCCGGGTTCGTCTGTTCTAGCCGGTCTGCAAGCTGACTTCCTGCATCTCCGCCATGGGGGTGCCTGGAGGTCTGTGCATCTGCCTGCTGGGAGCGGAACAGCTCCGGGATTGTGCGGCCGAGTTGCGATGCCGGATCTGCTGGTGCGCGGGTGAGAGAGGAGCTCCTGGAAACCATCCTTGCTGCGTGTGCTGTGTCTGTCCGCTGATTATGGCTAAAATGCGGCCCTGGTCACTGGAGTGCTCCTTCTACGTGTCCATCTTGGTCCGCCGCTAGGCCACGCCCCCGCCTTTCAAAAATTTGTGGCCATTTGAACACCACAATGGAAGGTCCCAGGAAGGAAGTATTTCTCACAGAATGGCATCCCAGAGCTATATGGCCATGTTCAGCGGCAAGTGAATGTATCTCTGGCACACAGTGTCGGTGCCAAGATACATCTGACCACAGACACGTGGTCTAGCAAACATATATTACTTTTACTGCCCACTGGGTGAACCTTCTGACAGCCGTCAAGCATGTAACCCGTGGCACCCATGTAGATTTGGTTTTACTGCCACGAATTGCATGCAGGCCTGCCTCTTCTTCTCCTCCTCCTCCATCCTTCTCCCTCTCCTCCTCGGCTGACTCCTCCTTTTCTGCTGCTAGCGTCTCTTCCTCTATGCCGCCCAAGCTCCCCAGAACCTATTTGACATGCCAGGTGAGACTTTGCCATGCTGTGCTGTGTCTGTTGTGCCTGGAAGCCAAAAGCCACACTGGCTCTGCACTCCTTTCAGCTTTGCATTCACAGGCAGATCAGTGGCTAACACCGCTCAATTGGAAAGTAGGTAAAGTGGTGTGTGACAACGGTGCCAATCTGCTTAGCGGATTGAAACGGGGCAAAAGTACGCCCGTGCCATGCATGGCACACATCTTAAACTTGGTCGTGCAGCGATTTGTTGTCAAATACCCTGGGGTCCAGTACATCTTGTGGCAGGCAAGGAAAATCTTGGCTCATTTGAAAAGATCTTACACGGCCATGGCTCGCCTTGCTGACATTCAGCGGCGACACAATCTGCCGGTCAGACGTCTTATTTGTGACTGCCCGACGCGATGGAACTTAACCTTCTATATGCTTGATAGGCTGCTCCAGCAGAAACATGCAGTTAACGACTACCTGTACGAACTCTGCGGCAGAACAGGTTCTGGGGAGCTGGGGTTTTTTCACCGCGCCAGTGGCTGCTCATGCGTGACGCATGCAGACTTCTGCGGCCATTTGATGTGATCACCAAACTGGTCAGTAGCAGCCATGGCGCCATCAGTGATATGGTACCTTATGACTTCTTTATGGAGCGTGCATTGCGTTGTGTCATTGATCAAGCTGTGGAGGAGCAGGAAGATGAGGAAGTTGCAATGCTGGATGAATTCCCAGGGGGGGGCTACTCTATCTCAGACAATTCAACAACAGGAGTCTGAAGAGGAGTCAGAGGAGGATGGTGCTGGGGCGGATGAGGAGGAGCAAGAAGAGCATGCTTTAAACCTTTCTGGGATCCCTGTTGTTGTGCATGGATAGGGAGAGGAAAACGAGGAGGACGACATTATCCTGGATGATGAGCAGGAGCCAGGCCACCACACCGCTTCCATTATAGTGCAAATGGGGGCCTTCATGCTCCAGTGTTTTAACAGGGACCCCCGTATAAAAAGCATAAGGGTCAAGAACCAATACTGGGTGGCAACGTACTTAGACCCCCGTTACAAATATAAAATGGCGGAAATGTTACCGAATACCTAATGTTATGGGCCATTCGCGCCAAATTCACCAAAAACGCAACCAGTTTGAAATTACTTTTTTTTTCCGTTAAATATCATTTTGTGCAGGGACTGTTCTAAACACGTGGCACTTCACAGACATACTATAGACACCCCCCAGGCACGATATTTAAAGGAATATTTGACTTTTTTTTCACTTTAATCGTCATTAAAATCAGTGTTCCAGCCAAAACTGCCATTTTTAAAAACATTTTAGGCATTGACCCATGTCCCCTGGGGCAGGAGCCAGGTCCCCAAACCCTTTTTAGGACAGTATCTTGCATATTAGCCATTAAAATTAGCACTTTTTATTTCAAACGTTCGACTCCCATAGACTTCAATGGGGTTCTAAAGTTCGTACAAATTTGCGGTCCGTTAAAAAGTTCTAGTGCGAACCGAACCGGGGGGTGTTCGGCTCATCCCTAGTCACAGAGCTTGGATTTGAATTGCCCGGGTAGCCGCCGTAACAAAGTCCCACCTCCTAGACGGGCTTCTATGATACACATCATATATACACTAAGACATTCAGACACGGGAATGATTGGGAATAAAATGGTTCGCAGATTTGGATTGGAGATCATTTGTAAATTCATTATGGTGATAAACACGTCCAATGATTTAGGAAGCATTTTTATTTAGGACTGTGTGCTGCCCGGGGTGATATTGTGATCAGATTTGTATGTATCTGATACTTCGTACATGTGAATTATAGTTCTTAATTAACAATAATAGTAATAAACATAAGTACACAGAATCAGCTCAACCCCCACCCTGTGTGTACATTGATCTGCTGTTGATTGAAATAGATACAAATAGACAAAGATTTGTCTGGGCTGATTGAGTAGATACAATGTTTTGTTTTTCTTGCTTCTTTCCTCCATTGTGTTGAGGGTTAAGAACTCCACGATCTTCTCTTCTTGTGATTTCATGTAAAGTAACAATGTAAGGCGGGAGATTGTGGAGGATCTTTTATTGTAACAATGTGTGAGTGCGGCATAAGTGTTATTCAGCTCTGCCACCTTGTGGTCATTCCTGGTAGAACACTGGGGTGTGTGTGCAGTACAAGGAGGTGAATAGGGGATGTATATACAGACAGAAAGTGGAGATGATCTCCGCGATAAATCTAGAATCAGGATGGGAATAGAAGGGAGGTTTATTCACCCCCTTCCTATAGAAATCAATGAAAAGTCTATAGAACAAGTATTTTCTGGGTTGAAAACCGAGAAAGATCTCAGAACACATTTCTTTGAAATTTTCATCAGAAAGACATTACTGGCTGATGAAGGAAACGCCCACAACTCTGATTGGCTCGGATTTCAAATTCCAGATTTCAAATTTGCAGCCTGAATAGTGAAGAACGTTACAGAGAAATAATCAGCCCTATTATACCGCCAAATCCGACACTGAGATCATCAGATGAGACATTTATCCGAGAGATATCATCGATGCTTTATTTTCATCAATTAGCCCGGAATAAATAGAAATGGAGTCCGAAGATTATTGAATAATATAAAACATTTCCATATGTTCTCTTTTATTCCAAGTCCTCAGAATTCAGAAAACTAAATGGGGAAATATAGACATATAATATATAAATATATAAATATATATATATATATATATATATATACACATTTCCTTCTCTGACTCTCTGTCTGATATATAATGTATACATATAGCAGATTGCACATATTTTGCGCTTCCTATACAAAGATCGATAAATATGACATTATTGGTAGAAATGGGTAATAATCATGACATGCCAGACAAATATGTACAATTAATCAATAAAGATAATGTTGTGCGTCTGATGGATCACATCAGTTTCCATTCAGCAATCTATTGAAAAGCTTCTAATTAAATGAGATTCTATACTGTGTAATAAATGACTAGACCCCGCCCATTCTCTTCCTGTCTCCCATCAGGTCCGCTCATCCTTAGGAAGGAGAGACGTCAGAAGCAATGTGTTTCTTTGTTTCCTTTTCAAAATGATGTTTTATAAATATAGAATTACTATGAACAATTGAAACGGCTGATTGTTTTTCTGTTATGAAGCGTTAAATCGTCGTGTTCTCCGTGTAATCTCCAGGTATAAATAGAAAATAATTTAGAATAAAGAAGAAATTCATCTTCTGGAAATGTATTGCTGCTGCATTAATGTATCTGAATACAACAGAATATTTAGGAGCCTGATAAAGGAATGACATTGTCTATTATTTTGTAATGGATGGGTGTGACTCCGCCTCTTTCCCAGGAAGGTTTCCATCAGGTCCGCTCAGGCTGTATATAAGGAGGGCAGGCAGACGGCTGAGCTCAGTTCCTATTTGCGCAGGAAATAGTCGTCATGTCTGGTCGCGGTAAAGGAGGGAAGGGTCTGGGGAAAGGAGGCGCCAAGCGGCACAGGAAGGTGCTCCGGGACAACATCCAGGGCATCACCAAACCCGCCATCCGACGTTTGGCCCGCAGAGGGGGTGTCAAGCGCATCTCCGGACTCATCTATGAGGAGACCCGCGGAGTGCTGAAGGTTTTCCTGGAGAATGTCATCCGCGATGCCGTCACCTACACCGAGCACGCCAAGAGGAAGACCGTCACCGCCATGGATTTCGTCTATGCTCTCAAACGCCAGGGGCGCACTCTCTACGGATTCGGAGGCTAAACCCTCATAGACACCTACCTACTTCACCTACACAAAGGTCCTTCTCAGGGCCACCCACCTTCTCGTACAAAGAGCTACATACCGCTGTTTACGTTATTAGTAGAAGTAAATGAAATCTAAATGACGCGTCGTACACACTTCTGTAGCGGGAGGGTTTGTTCTGGGGGTTGGCCACGTGACATTCGCCCTGTATAGGCGATCTAAGTGTGATCACACTGTAGGAGATGAAAGGGGTGATTGCTTTTAATTGGCCTATTAAAGATTCGAATCAAACAGCCTTTTTGGTTGGTTGGGAAACGTCCAGAACTGGGATCGGATCAGCTTTAGTTGGACTTTTCTCCCCTAAGTCTAAAGCCCCATACACACGATTCGATTTTCTGCAGATTTTTCTCTTCAGATTTACCGAAACCACGCAGTGTAAGGGCCTGCCTGATTGTTTACAAATTGAAACTTGAGGTTTAATCTCTTATTATATGGTTTTGACAAACAATCGAATAGCGTGTATGGGTCCTAAGAACGTTCCATCCAGAGAACCAGATCTATTGTAGCGCCAAATCTCAGCAGGAAACGGATGGAGGATTTCTGTACAATTATCATCGGATTCGATCATTTGTTAGGGTGGAAGAAGTTTTCATATTTCATCCGGAGTACAGATTGTACAGTCTTGAAGATCAACTCTCTACCCAATTGGATACAACATTGGATAGATCATTTTGTTGTGTTCTTACGACTCTTTAGTAAAGCAGATCGCACGTGTACCTGGAGATTACATGGAAAACATGAATCTTTAACACTCCCTAACACCAGTTCCACTATTTCTAAAGATTATTTTGAAAAGGAAACAAAGAAATGCATTTAATTCCTACATCTCTCCTTCCTGGGTGTAAAGCTGAGCGGAGATGAGAAGGGCGGCTCTATTCATTTTAGAAGCTTTTAAATATTTTGCTGAATGGAAACCGATGTAATTCATCAGAAGCGCAATATTGTCTGTATTGATTCATAGTACATATTTGTATCTTTTTTCTTTCTTTTTCAGTTACATAATCCTATGCAGATCTGATTATGTATTTTATTGTACATAATTTTATGTATCTGGCAGTGTCATGATTTCTACCAGTCCATTCACATTATATATATGGGGGAAATCTGTTACTGCTACATCTGATAGAGGCCAATCCCATGATCCTATACAGATCTCATGACAAACCTATTCTTCCAATTCTTTTTCGGAGAGAAAACAAATCACCAGTTACTATTATTAATATTTATGAAAGATTACTAAAGAAAGGGGGGGGGGGGGTCATTTATGTTTCTAAGATAAAACCATTCAGTACTTTGTAGATAATTACTTAGAAACATTGTTAATATTTTGCTGATTTCTCGTTACAGTGGATACCGATCTGTTTGTTTTATTGATTCATTGTACATATGTATCTGGGAGTGTCATGTTTTCTACCAGTCCTTTCACTTTTTAGAACTCGAGAACATTTTTACATCATTCAACAATCTTCTGAATCGATTTCTATTCCAGACTAATCGATGAATCAGTTTGGGAACAAAGCGCTGATGATATTTCTCAGATAATTGTCTCATCTGATGGTCTCAGTGTCGGATTTGGCGGTATAAATGGGCTGATTATTTGTCTGTAACGTTCTAAAGAATTCTGGCGGGCAAATTTGTATGTAGCAGTTTGAAATATGAGCCAATCAGAACTGTCGGCGATTCCTTCATGAGCCAATGTTTTTGATGAAGAATCCAAAGAAATGTGTTCTGTTCTTTCTCCGTTTTCAGCCCAGAAAATGCTTGTTCTGTAGACTTTTCATTGATCTCTATAGAAAACATTCTCTAGGATTCTGTAACACAAACCCCGGGAAATATAATATATCAGCGCGTTTATCAAGTGTCTGGAATGTTCCCCGGAAGAATTGAAATTTTGTTTCATTACATTTCTGTGTCAGGTTAGCCGATCTGAGATGATTGTGAGGTTCTATTTAAAATGAAGTGAAATCCGTTCCATACCCCGCCCGGCATAATAGGAACATTCTGAGATCTGTGTTCCCGATCAGTCGGAGGATGATTGTTTTACTACAATTTCTGATATGTAATAGATTCAGCAGAACCAATGTTTGAAGGACAATGCCGATCAGTCCCTATAAGAGGACCAGGTCCTCCAATAATACATTGCAGGCTCTTTATATGTAGTGATTGTCCTCCCTGTACAGATCTCCTGTACTAGAAGTGTGAATAAATAAGAATGTATTTCCCGTGTAAAGCTATGCAGACAATTGAGGGCTGATTGCATGTGATGTGGTAGACACAATGAGGGGTGTGTGGGGGGCTCTTTGTAGAGAGATGTGGGGGGCTCTGAGAAGAGCCTTTGTGTTGTAGAAATGAATGGATTTGGGAGTAGAAAGGAGTTGTCGGGATTACTTGGATTTGGCGGCGGCCTTGTGGCTCTCGGTCTTCTTGGGCAGCAGCACGGCCTGGATGTTGGGCAGGACTCCTCCCTGGGCGATGGTGACGCCGCCCAGCAGCTTGTTGAGCTCCTCGTCGTTGCGGACGGCCAGCTGGAGGTGTCGGGGGATGATGCGGGTCTTCTTGTTGTCGCGGGCGGCGTTGCCGGCCAGCTCCAGGATCTCAGCCGTGAGATACTCGAGGACGGCGGCCAGATAGACGGGAGCTCCGGCCCCGACCCGCTCCGCATAGTTGCCCTTCCTGAGCAGACGGTGAACACGACCAACTGGGAACTGCAGACCAGCCCGGGATGATCGGGTCTTGGCCTTAGCCCGAACCTTGCCTCCTTGTTTTCCACGGCCAGACATTGTGAGATTCTTCTGTTACTCTGCTAAAGATCGCTCATTTCTGCAGCTTCCTTGTGTTTATACAGTCAATGCTCTGACATCACACACTGTGGTTGGTTAATTTCCAAGCCAGCCAATTATGTTCTGACTTGTTTCTACACCAATCAGTAAACGAGCAAGGGAAGCAAAACACTCCTCCCCACCACATGACTGAATCCTCCAATAGAAGAGTGAGGAGGGAGGAGACTTCATTTGCATAGGACGCCTATAAAAGCAGCACATGAGGGCGGCTCCAGCACACATTCCCTCCACACAGCGGAGATCACATTAACCCTTATCATGCCTGAACCAGCCAAGTCCGCCCCGGCGCCCAAGAAGGGCTCCAAGAAAGCCGTGACCAAGAGCCAGAAGAAGGACGGCAAGAAGCGGAGGAAGAGCAGGAAGGAGAGTTATGCCATCTACGTGTACAAGGTGCTCAAGCAGGTCCACCCCGACACCGGCATCTCGTCCAAGGCCATGGGCATCATGAACTCCTTCGTCAATGACATCTTCGAGCGCATCGCCGGCGAATCTTCCCGCCTGGCTCATTACAACAAGCGCCGCACCATCACCTCCCGGGAGATCCAGACCGCCGTCCGCCTCCTCCTGCCCGGAGAGCTGGCCAAGCACGCCGTCTCCGAGGGCACCAAGGCCGTCACCAAGTACACCAGCGCCAAGTAATCCCCCATCCCCCCATCATCATCCCAACACAAGACACAAAGGCTCTTCTAAGAGCCGCCCACCATTTCCATCAATGAGCTCTCATCACATTTTATTGAAATTAGAAATACATTAAGTGTACAATTGTCATAATCTGTTTGTTCTACAATCTGATGAGGAAATTGTACATTTGAAGCTTTATTCTAATTAGAAATCCCTTTATGCTGGATTTTTTTTTCTCCTAGACCCAAATCTACAATCCATATTGGAGGATCTGATTTGTACATCAATGTTGTCGGCTAATGTGGGAACAAACCATCCAATCACATTGTATCTCTTCCCCGATCTCCGTATATTAGTATATATTTTTTTTTATATATATCTCCACTAGGTGTCAGAGTTGCTCCTCAGAATACATGGGAGCTTTTTTTTTTTTTTTTTTCCGTAAATTGAAAGTGAATATTTATGTATATATAAGGATGACACACAATCTTATATACGTTTAGTTTGTGTTTTTTGATTTGTATAAGACTGCACAAATCATGCCAATGTCTGCAGACATATACATGGGGGATGCTTACATATTCAAAATAGTTTAGAGATCATCTGCTTAGAATTATTACTTATTCATCCTATTTTGTTTGATTTAATTTTGTCATACAGCACTTTTCTATGGGAGCTCAACCATAGATGTGGGGGAAGAGGCGGTTTAGATCATCAGCTGGGCAAACATTGGCTTCCCTGGTCTCTATCTCTCTATATAGGTGTGTAAGAGTATTTTCTCTAATAAAGGGTATTCCGTAAATTTCAGGTGCCTCAGATTACAATATACAGATTGGAAAGTGGAGGTTACAGGGAATATTGTCCCCTCCTTGTCATCTAATTTACTGAGATATGGGCAAACATAAACCAATCTCCATGTTTCTAATTCTTACACTGAGGAGTCTCTAATCTTTGATTATAAAAACATTTCTTTACATTATAAACTCCATGAGCAGAATTCTATTCCTTGTTTATTGAACTATATTGTGATTGTACTGCCACCATTTTTTTTATTGTAAAGAGCTGTGTAAACTGTATGATGGTAATATTATTAATAATAGTGTTAAAGTTGTGCACACCAGTGCCAAGTAAATCCCCAACAGGACACAAAGGTGTTGATTTACTAAAATTGGAGAGTGCAAAATCTGCTGCAGCTCTGCATAGAAACCAATCAGATTCCAGGTTTTATTGTCACAGCTTCATTGAATACGCTGAAGTTAGAAGCTGATTGGTTTCTATGCACAGCTGCACCAAATCTTGCACTCTCCAGTTTTAGTAAATCAACCCCAAAGGCTCTTGTAGAAGCCACTCACATACACCATATCAGAGCTGTGATTTCATTGTAAAGTTGACATGATGAAAATATCATGAGAAATATGCTTCAAATAATGTTTTGAGTGAATTTTCTGACAAAACCTCCGTGCAAAGTAATCGGATTAATAATGCAATCTAGATGTCACCCTGTGTTCATTCCCTCAAATTCTCCGGTATGACTTCTACTTCTGTTATCAAACACCACGTTGTAATCTCCTATTTTTCTATGAAGCTCAAGTTATCTTCTTATTCTCATGTAGAAGTTTTATGATTTCTATCACCTGGCTCGGGCAAAATTGAACTTTCCTAAATAGTAGGATGCATAATGAGTATAAACAAGTTTGATTTTTAAATAGGAAAAGCTTGGCTTCTTATTCAGAATTTCCCATTGTAATGCATGGGTGACAGGGTGCCATATTTTAGGATTTCTATCACTTGGCTCAGGCCAAATTGAACATCAACTAATAGTAGGATGCCCAATGAGTACCAAACAAGTGGAATTTGGGTGAGCCAAGTTGGTTTTTATATAGGAATAGTTTGGCTTCTTATTCAGAATTTCCCATTGAAATGCATGGCGGTCATGGTGCCACGTATGGTGCCATATTTTAGGATTTCTATCATTTGGTTTTCCTATATAGTAGGATAATTAAGTAGGTGTGTGGCGCTACCTTAACTGCTTAAGCACCGCCTCCTGCACCTTTACGTCAGCAGAATGTCATGGCTGGGCACAAGCACGTACAGGTATGTTGCTCTTTAAGTGCCCAGCCATGGGTCGCGAGCGCACTGCTAGCGGCACGCTCGCAACCCGGTCCTGAGCTCCTTTGCCGCGGGACCAGTGAACCCAATTGCTGCTGGTGTCCCGTGATCGGGTGACAGAGCTGAAGAACGAGGAGAGGTAAGTGTAAACAAACCTCTCCTTGTGCTTCCTACTGAGCCTGTCACTGATCGTCTGTTCCCTGCTGTATAAATGACAATGGTCCCAAAAATGTCTCAAAAGTGTCTGATCTGTCCACCATAATGTCGCAGTCACAATAAAAATCACTGATCGCCGCCGTTACTAGTAAAAAAAAAAAAAATATGAATAAAAATGCTATAAAACTATCCAATATTTTGTAAACGCTATAACTTTTGCGCAAACCAATCAATAATCGCTAATTGAGTTTTTTTTTTTTTAGAGAGTAAGTTAAGCGCCTAACCAGACCACAGTTCCATGCCTGACAGAAGAGACAGTGCCCCCTGTGGCCAGGCTGAACAACTTACAGTCCAGTCAGACTAATGCTGAGGCCCAATTTAGATAATTACACCCAAACTAAACTGCAGTTTAGGCAACTTTAATTTTAGAAAAAACGCATAGCGTGTGCTCTTCAGGAGCCGCTGCTACACTACTCTCCTTGGGGCACCCAAAGGTGTCCCAGGCTGCTAAAGTGTTTGGGTTTGGCTTGAAGAAAAGGTAGAAACACTAGAAACCCCTGTCATACTCGCCCACTGAGTTCAATGTGACCACACCGCAAGCGGCTTGCAGTTGCGGCTCGGCCCCTCAATGTAAAATTGACATTCAGGTATTAAACCCAAAAGCAAACATTTATTATATTACAGCTTACCGATTCTTAGATGTGATGGCTGCATTTGTTTCCTTTTTTTTTAGGCTTCCTTTCTTCTATTTTCATTTTATGATCCAGCCAGTAAGTCTGTTGTTTTTCAAAAGTACAAGCTCTCCAGCAGAAAGTATCAGTTTACATGTGTGAGACAAAGCACTTAAAGTGGTTGTATACTCTTTTTTTTTACTTTAACCTACAGGAAAGCCTATAATAAGGCTTACCTGTAGGTAAAAAAAATATCTCCTAAACCTGTACGGTTTAGGAGATATTCCCCTCGGTATGCGCCGCTGACTGCAGCGGCGCATGCGCACAAGAGGATTCTTGGCTGAAAATCCGGCAGTGGCCGACCGGCCGGAAAGAAATCTCCCACGTGCATGCGCGGGAGTGACGATATCGCGGCTCCGGCCACTCACAGCGCCGGAGCCGGAAGAAATGCAGAGGGAACATGTCAGCTCCCTCGGCGTGGATCGGGCAAGATGTCGGGGCCTCATTCTAAGGTAAGTATTTCATAATGAGCTTGTATGCGGTGCATACTAGCTCATTATGCCTTTTGCTTTGCAGGTGGTTAAAAAAAAAAAAAACATTAGCGGGTTTACTACCGCTTTAAAGAGGGAGTCCACCCGAAAAAAATACAGCTGCTGACTTTTAATAAATGGGCACTTACCTTTCCTGGAGTCCAGCAATGTCAGCAGCCGAGGCCGATCGATGGCTCGGCTCTCGGCTTCTGCTGCCGCCATTCTCGGTGAGGGAATCAGGAAGTGAAGCGTTGCGGCTTCACTTCCCGGTTCCCTACTGCGCATGCGTGATTCACGCAGTGCAATGGGAATGGTCCGCGCTGTCACTGGGACCCGTGTGTGTCCCAGCAGACAGTGTGGCGGGACAGAAAGAGGAATAGACTCCTGTGGGAGTCTATGCACGGAAGTGGGTGCAAATACCTGTCTTAGACAGGTATCTGCACTCCCCTCCCCCCTGAAAGGTGCCAACTGTGGCACCGAAAGGGGGGAGGGTTCCGATGAGCGGAAGTCTCACTTTAGGGTGGAACTCCGCTTTAACACTGGCAGGGGTGATTAAAATGATTGACTTCTATTTTTTCATGTAAAACCTTTATCCCAAAAGGCAAATAAAACGGCTGTAACTGATTATAAGGTGTGAGCTGGAGTTTGGCTTCAGTCAGGGGCGGACTGACAACTAATGGGGCCCCCGGGCAATAGTAGATTATGGGGCCCCTGGACAATAGGAGAAGATTATGGCGCCCCTGGGCAATGGGAGATTATGAGGCCCCCAGGCAATAGATTATGGGACCATACAGTATACAAACACATACAGTATACAGACACACAATACACACACACACACACAGAATACACATACACACACGGAAAAGGTACTGGAGAGGCGGGGTAGCTATAATCTTGGGATTTAAAAAAAAAAAAGATTTTTACATACTGTCCCTGGTTTTATTGAGGCTGGCAACCCTGATGGGGCCCCTTAGTGGCATGGGGCCCTCGGGCAGTGCCCGAGGGCCCGAATAGTCAGTCCGCCCCTGGCTTCAGTTTGTTAGTGTATTTAAATCAGCTAGTCCATCTAACACTCCCTTCTCCCCAGACTGACCATGCTGCTGTCTGATGTGCCAGAAGGGAACCAAGTGGCACTGAGGCCTTGAAAACTTACAAAAAAGAAGGGGTTACTAAACTACACAAATTCTTGTTGATCTGGTATAGGGATGAGCCGAACACCCCCCTGTTCGGTTCGCACCAGAACCTGCGAACAGACCTAAACTTCGTGTGAACTTTAGAACCCTATTAAAGTCTATGGGACTCGAACGTTCACAATCTAAAGTGCTCATTTTAAAGGGTAATATGCAAGTTACTGTCCTAAAAAGTGTTTGGGGACCCGGGTCCTGCCCCAGGGGACATGGATCAATGCAAAAAAAAAGTTTTAAAAATGGCCGTTTTTTCAGGAGCAGTGATTTTAATAATGATTAAAGTGAAACAATAAAAGTGTAATATTCCTTTAAATTTCATAGCTGGGGGGTATCTATAGTATGCCTGTGAAGGGGCGCATGTTTCTGGTGCTTAGAACTGTCCCTGCAAGTGTCATTTGTGCAGGAAAAAAAGTCTTTTAAAATCACTTGCGGCTAAATTGTCGGCTCCCCGTAATACAGAGAACACTCAATGAGTGTTCTCTGTATTGGCCGACAATTCATTCATTCATTGATAAAAAAAAAAAAAAAGCGTGGGGGTTCCCCTAAATTCAATTACCAGGCCCTTCAGGTCTGACATGGATATTAAGGGGAACCCCGTGTCAAATTAAAAAAAAATTGACGTGGGGGTCCCCCTAAATATCCATACCAGACCCTTCAGGTCTGATATGGATATTAAGGGCAACCCTGCATCAAATTTAAAAAAAAAATAGACGTGGGGGTCCCCCTAAAAATCCATACCAGACCCTTTATCCGAGCACGCAACCTGGCAGGCCGCAGGAAAAGAGGGGGGGGACCAGAGAGCGCCCCCCCCCTCCTGAACCGTACCAGACCACATACCCTCAACATTGGGAGGATGCTTTGGGGGTCTGTGACCCCTCAAAACACCTTGTCCCCATGTTGATGAGGACAAGGGCCTCATCCTCACAACCCTGGCCGGTGGTTGTGAGGGTCTGCGGGCGGGGGGCTTATCAGAATCTGGAAGCCCCCTTTAACAAGGGGACCCCCAGATCCCGCCCCCCCCCTGTTTGAAATGGTAAGGGGATACAAAAGTACCCCTACCATTTCACACAGAAAGTGTAAAAATGGTTAAATAAGACAAACACACTTTTGAAAAATTCCTTTATTAAAAATAAAAAAAAGATTCCAGCGGTGCTAATCCACTCTTGCTATCCAGCAACGAATCTCCGGGGTCCAGCGATGGATGATCATATCCAGCGACAGGGGATTTCTCAGTCCAGCGCTGTCCATACATCCGTCTTCTGTCTCCACTCCGGAGGCACTGCGGAGATCCCAGCGCTGACGTTTCTTATATTAGAAGGGCGGGGCCACCTGTCACCTGACCCCGCCCCTCTGACGCTGGAGAGGGAAGCCAGGGGTTCCCCAGTGACGTGTGGGTGACCCCGCCCCCTCTGATGTAACGCAGGTTTCCGTTACATCAGAGGGGGCGGGGTCACCCATACGTCACTGGCGAACCCCTGGCTCCCTTCACCAGCGTCAGAGGGGGCGGGGTCAGGTGACGGGTGACTTTTTAGGACAGTAACTTGCATATTACCCATAGACTTGTACAGGGTGTTCCGGCTTTTCGAATTTGCTGCGAACAGCCCAAATTGTTCACTGTTCGCTGAACAGGCGAACAGGCAATGTTCGAGTCGAACTCGAAGCTCATCCCTAATCTGGTACTGTACAAGAACAACTTTTGTGTTTGTCCTTTCAGTTAATTTTAGATGAAAGCTGATTATCGCATTTTTTTATTTTATTTTTTTTGTAGTAAACACCATGGGATTATAAAAGACCTAGGACATATTTGGGTGCTCCAAAGAGAGTAGTAATGTGGCAAAAAGTGGGTGTGGCCAAATTGCTCTTGCTGACATCATCGCCCCACCCTTCAGTGATGCCAAACCTGCCCTTGGACAGCCGCCCGCAGCTCCTGGACGGCAACAGATTTGTGAGTGACTTATCTCGGTTACTTGGGGAGCCACAGCCCAGTCTCAATAATGTGTCCGGGTTTCTGGCAGACTGAAACCAGGACACATGATTCAAACCCCGGACTGTCCGGGTAAAACCTGGACAGGTGGCAACCCCAGTCACATGGCTGTTGGGTGCAGACTTTACTATGGCTGTACAATCTGTAAACACAGTACAGTTATAATAAAGTCTGCACGGGGGACAGATGCAGCATCAGACCAATGCTGCATAAACCTAGGTAAGAATGAGTCTGTAAAAAAAAAAAAACATAACTTGTGCAGCGCACTGCATGGGTATTGTGCCTACGCTCTGACAATGGAAATAAAGTCCTACTTCGCCTGTCATCTCCTGGGCTCCATCAGGTCACCAGAGGGTGGCCTGATGGGGCCCAGACATTTATACACTCTGGTAAGCAACTTGGAGTGGGGTGGAATTTGAAGTCCTTCTATTTATTTAAGCAGAAATTTACTTTAACCACTTCCGGACCAGCCGCCGCAGTTATACACGAGCTGTCGTAGCTGTATATCGGCTCTTTAAGACGCCTCCAGTGGCGCACGCACGGCCGAAACGTGTCCCCGGAGCCGATGCGAGTGCCCAGCGGGCGCAATCACCTCCAGGCACCCGCCATCTCTCGTGACAGAACAAGAACGGGGATGTGTGTGTGTAAACACATAAATCCCAGTTCTCTCAGGGGAGAGGAGAGAGATTGTGTGTCATACTAAGTATGAACACCAATCTCTCTCCTCCCCTAGTCAGTCCCACCCCCCCCCCCCCCTACAGTTAGAACATACTTAGGACACACAGTTAGCCCCTTGATTGCCCCCTAGTGTTAACCCCTTCCCTGCCAGTGTCATTTATACAGTAATCAGTGCCTTTTTATAGCATTGATCGCTGTATAAATGTCACTGTCTTAAAAATGTGTCCGCCGCAATATTGCAGTCCCGATAAAAATCGCTGATCGTTACCATTACTAGTAAAAATAATAATAATAAAAATGCCATAAATCTATCCCCTATTTTGTAGACACTATAACTTTTGTGCAAAGCAATCAATATAGGCTTGAGATTTTTTTTTTTCACCAAAAATATGTAAAAGAATACATATCAGCCTAAACTGAGGAAAACATTTGGGATATTTATTAGAGCAAAAAGTAAAAGATATTGTGTTTTTTTTTTTAAATTGTCACACCCACAGAATTGATCAAATATCACAAAAAGAAAGCTCTATTCGTGGAAAAAAAAAGGACATAAATTTTGTTTGGGTACATTGTCATACGACCACGCAATTCTCAATTAAAGCGTTGCAGTGCAGTATCGCAAAAAAATGGCCTGGTCATTGAGCAGCCATATCTTCCGGGGCTGAAGTGGTTAAAGCTTCCCAGGCCCCTAGTTGAGCTCATGGGGCCTGGTACAGCAGGGCCGGTTGTACCGCCCTATCAGCGGCCCTAGTTGCCATACCCTTCTCATTGCTTTCATGCACATAATGCTAGCCCTTATAACCTCTGCACATCTCCCCTGTACTTACTGTTTGCTGTCATATCCTCCATGCTCTTCTCTATCGCTTACTGTCTGCTCTCATACCCCCTTCACTCCCATACTGCCCATTGTTAGAACATCCACACTCTTCTCCTGCACAAAATGCCTACTGACATACCCGCCACACTCTCTTTCACCACATGCTGCCTGGTGTCGTACCCTATGCCCCTTCTGTGCCTACTTTCCATTGCCATACCCTCTGCAATCCTCCTGTCCTGTACACACTGCCTGGCAGGACTGATTGTTCATTTACAATAGTAGAAGATCACTCAGTTCTGTGTGTCTATCTGCCACTGGTTATACACATACAGAGCCTTGGTCAATGGATCACACAACCCCCACAGCTCTGAGTAATCTTTCACTTTTGTGAATAAACAAGAAGTGCTGTCAGGACCAGTGCCATGTATGACACAGACCTAGAGCACTCTGTGTTCATTCATAAAAGCCAATGACCATTCAGCACTACAGGAGTGTAATCCATAAGTCTAGGCTGTATATGTTTAGAAGCAGATGCAGATCGGCACACAGCACCGCACACTGTGTGATCATTTGTGAGTTGCAGCTCTGCTCTCCAGATTGCCCCCTGCTGCCAGAGTCCAGCGCAGTCACTTACAAATCTGTCTCCTTTCTAGCAGCATGGTTGGATAAGGGGGGGGGGGCAAAACATTGTTAACGGTACCCCCGTAGGGGCTGCTGAACGTTTTGGCCCACCTGTCAGTCTGCCCAGCCTGGCATTCCCTTCCCAGTCCTTTTGGAGACAATGAACAGTCCATTTGATTGTTTTGTATTTTTATTTAGGGATTTGAACTTGGATAGTGATAGGAATATATGGGATGCCAAATAGAACAGCAATTGGTTGATTGTATATCAATCAGTTGGGTCAACTATACACACTTGGCTACTCCAGTCTCCTCCGGCACATCTCTTGCTTGCAGACTGTTACCCTCACTCTCTCTCTTGCACAACGCTTAACTCCGGGCATGGCTAGCACATGGTTAGGCCAAAATCTGACTCAGTTAGGGCTCAGCAACTGCCTTTTGTAGGCAGGGATCGCGGGTCCCTTTCAGTATAGCAAAAATAGATTAATATGAAGTGTTTAGTGCCAGCTGTCCTAAGGTGGACTACTACTCCCAGTAAGTTTTCTTCAGGCCCTGCCAAACCCCCTGACTGCAGCTGCCTGACTCCACTGCCCATGACATTGCAATCCTCACTGCCTCAACACCCAGCTCTCAGTCCTCTGCCTCTCCAGTTCTCCCGCAAGCACATGTCCCTCACTAGCCCTCCTGGCTGCAAACCGTTGGTTCCCTTCTGAAGACTTGCCCGGCAGTAGTATCTCCCACTGTCCTCTCTGTGCCTCTTGTTCAGATCCTTCATGAGTTCTTGAAGGGATCCTTCCTGCACCCGAATCCCAGCCCCCCCCCCCCCCCCCCCAGACTGGGGAGCTCCCTCAAAGGTCTAGTACTCCATCCTCAGTTCTTTCACCCGACATCTCATCCCCAGCAGGGCTGACTCCAGGTATTTTAAGGAGGCCTGCCCCCTGCCAATCCTAGTTGGGGATTGGTCAGGGCTCCTTGAGACACCTCAGACAGCTCCACACCTCTCTTCCCCGCCTCTCTTTTAGAATCCTCTAGAAGGAAAAGGGAGGTGACAGTGGAGTGATGCTGTCTGAGTCACAGCTCTGAGCCACTCCCAGCCCACACAGATCAAAACAAACAGGCCTAGCTTCCAGGCCTGCCTAAATTTACCTGCACCAAAAATCTTATCTGTAGCACCTACCTAAGTAGAGGGTGCTACAATCGTTCAACTACATTGCTTGGAACTGGCAGAACAGCTTCCAACCTCTAATTTAGTTTGAAAGGAATAAGCAGACATACTTACCTAATTTCTTGCGCCCTGCAGGCTTCTTTCCAATTGCACGACCTTGGATGCCATTTC
Organism: Lithobates pipiens; assembly: GCF_037356315.1. Taxonomy (NCBI): domain Eukaryota; kingdom Metazoa; phylum Chordata; class Amphibia; order Anura; family Ranidae; genus Lithobates; species Lithobates pipiens. The sequence continues at coordinate 2,808,853 of NW_027507874.1, forward strand.
ACTTTGTTGGCCACAGGAATCCTGACATTATCACGTACAATGTAGGAAGGCCTATATCCTCGGTGTGTCAGAGAGTATTGGCTGCTAAGCAAAATAGGTTGTACCATTCCATCAATCCAATCATGTGCAAGCAAAAATGCTGTTTTTTTTTTATTTAATTATGTTTATTTGGAAAAATTTGTGAATCTTGGGTGAAAGTTGTGCCAATCTTGTGTGAAAACATTTATAAATAGATCCATATATATATATATATATATATATATATATATATATATATATATATATATATATATTTATATATATATATATATATATTTATATATATATTTATATATATATATATATATATTTATATTTCTTTTTTATCTTGTCTAAAAATCTCAGAAAACAAATGACACAAATCAAACACATAATAATTTTGAGAGAAAAACACCAAAAACTAGCAAACCAGGTAGAGAAAGGAGTTAAATAGTTGTTAAATAAAAAAAAAAAATGAATAAAAAAAAAAAATCTTTATATTTCAATGGAATTAAAGCTTAAACCTTGCTAGGCTTAAAACAGATTCCTCCCCCCTCCGAACACCTCTGCTGACTAACCTGTGTAAAAAAAAGATGTATAAACATACGTATTATTAACGTATGTATTAAAAGCCTGCTTCGGTCCAGTCACATGCTCTTCCCTGTGTCAGCCAGGGTCAGCTGCAGGGAAGAGGAGATAGAGCGCTTGACAACAGCTGGTAAAGCCTGGCGCAGTGACATCACCCATAGACTCCTATGACCCATTTCTGCCCTTATTCAAGATGGCAATGCTGGGGGGGGGGGGGTGTTTTTAATGTGATTTCTCTGCAAAATAAAGCATAGGGCCATGGATGGAAGGGGGGAGTTTCCTCTGAATAATAAAATTAACTAATTAGCATTTTTAGTGTGTGGTGTTTAGATACAGTGTAGTTCCGCTTTAAAGTGGTGTTGCCACCAAAAAATAAAAAAGTGTTTAAAATTCTTTAAAAAAAATAATTGGGAAAAAAAATTTTTTACTCACCTCTAAATACCTGTTGCTAGGGGGTCCCTCGTAGTCTGCCTTCTTCCTTGCTCGGGCTGGTGACATCACTTCCCCTCATGCCGCACAGTCATCCGGGACCTGTCACGTGTCCCAGATGACTGTGCGGCATATCACAGTGCCCTGCGCCACTCCCGCATGCGCAGTGGGTGCCCGGCTGCGAAGCCACAGCCGCGTGCCCACAGTACGAATGACAGCGCCGCGAGCGGAGCAGGAAACGAGGGGGGGGGGGGCTTCGTTCCCCCGCATCGCTGGACCCTGAGACAAGTAAGTGTCCAATTATTCAAAGTCGGCATCTGCAGTATTTGTAGCTGCTGACTTTTTTTTTTCTTTAGGGGCACCCCACTTTAAGGGGACCTTGCATAAGCAAACATTTTACTTAACGGAGAAAGAAACGTTTTGTTTATGATGGGAACTGAGATGAGACATGAGGGAGGCTTTTTTTTGCAAATGTTTTCCCGCACTCGGAGCATGAATAGGGCTTCTCCCCTGTGTGGACCCTCTTGTGCAAACCCAGAGTCGATTGACGGGTAAAACCTTTACCGCCTTCCATACAGGAATAGGGCTTCTCTGTTGTATGAGTTTCCTGGTGTGAAATCAGATCTTGTTTTTGGATGAACCCTTTGCCGCATTCGGAACATGAAAACGGCACATCACCTGTGTGAGTTTTGTAGTGATGATATATTAGATCAGATTTTTTGGTAAAACATTTTCGACATTCCGAACACGAATATGGTTTGTCCCCCAAGTGAGTTCTCTGGAGCGCTGTAAAATTTCCTCTCTTGTTAAAACATTTCCCACATTCGGGACATGAATACGGCTTCACTCCCATGTGAGTCCTCTGGTGCTTTAAAAGATTTGACCTTTGAGTAAAACGTCTGCCACATTCCAAACATGAATACGGCTTTTCCCCCCCCCCCCCCCGTGGGGGTTTGCTGGTGGGAAATAAGATGTCCTTTTTGAGTAAAACATCTGCCGCATTCGGAACAGGAAAATGGCTTCTCTCCATTGTGAGTCCGCTCGTGGTAAGCAAGGCAAGTTTTGCTAGTGAAACACTTTCCACATTCCACACAAAAGTACGGTGGTTTGTCTGCCGACTGAGTCTTTAGATGCTCAAAAGATTTTCTGTGTTAAAACATTCCCTCTGTTCAGAACATGAATACATCTTCTGGGTTAAAAGAGCTTCCTGGTACGAGGTGAGTTCAGATTTCTCAGCCAAATGTTCACCAGAATCAGAACATGGGAGCATCTCACCTTCTCTATGTTCTGTAGGAGGTGTGTGTCAGGGCTGGCTTAGCCCTTCCTCCTCTGGGCTGGCCGCTCAGCTGTTGGCTAATTGGCAGCTCTCTTCTCTTTCCATAGTTACCAGCTGTTCCCGATGCTGCTCGTCTGACCCGCCTATTTAAAGCCTTCCAGCTCACTCTTTCCTTTGCCTTCGCGTTGGTCACATCACTAGGAACCATCTCCTGCTGTTTGTTTAAAGACTGGCTTGCTGACATCCCTCCTGGCTTCTTATCCTGCTTGCAGTTGCTCTCCTTGGATCCCTGACTTCTGGACTGGCTGATTACCCGATCTGGTTTATGAACTTTGGACTGGCTGACTACCCAAACTGGCTACTGGACTCTGGCTATGCTTGACTATGCTTTTTTCTATTTACCTTTTTATTTTTATTAATAAACAAGTGTGATTTGATTGTACTTCTGTCTCAGTCTGTTTCATGGTTCCTGACAGTGTGACAGGTGAGTGATCGGAGTAACACACCCCATGTGACAGTAAGTATGAACTCTTCTAAACTACTGGATGAAAGTTGGGAGTTATCATCAGAAGAATTGGACGTGATCTCATCATCTTCAGTTTCATTATTTGGAAAAACACTGGGACACTTCCCTAGATTATGCGTGCCACATTGTCCATCTGGAGGAAAAAAAAAATTGAAGAGGTTTAATAATTGTAATAGCTGAATTCTAGGAAAGCAGCTCATTTGTAAAAAGTGAAGGCACACTAGGAGTCCAAAGAGCTGCATGGCTTATCTCTATTATTTACATCTGACAGTTTTATTGCACACCAAGAAGATGGCTATCGCTGTATTTTCAGAAACCTGGTGCTGATGCTTCAGGTCTAAGCATCTTCGTCATTAGCTGCTATGCCTGCCCCTCCCCTCATTCTGCCCAATCACAGAAGCCTTTGTATTATGTGAACCCATTAACAAAATACAAAGGCTTCTCTAAATGGGCAGCAGAGGGGAAGGGAAGGCATGGCTGCTCTGTATCTCTCTCTCTCCTCACAGCCCCAAGTGTCAGCGTATGCTCTGACAGAGCCATAAACCTGTCAGATATAAATATAGATAGGTCCAGGAGATGTCATGCACCAACTTGGACTAAACTCATAGTATGCCCTCACTTTTTGCAAAGTGGCTGAATTTTAGGAATTTGGCTTTACAGGATTCAGGTCTAGTAATTGCCCAAACAAATTTGATTTAAAGCCTAAACTTTTTTTCTCTTTTGTATTGTACCATGGTATATTATTATTTCTAAACTGTAGCTGAAATCCAACCTTCCATTTAGCCTTGTGCCATCTCCTCTACTGTACTGAAATTGCTTACCATGCTTTTACTGCACACTGTGAGCAGTGTGCATTAGAAGCTCTAGCAAATCCGATAGAGATCACCTTATTTCCTTGCTGGAGGATGCTCAGCATCATCTAGCTCTTTCATACACAGCCTGACTGTCCCTAACCTGCACATCCCTTTCATTAAGTGGATTTCAATTCTTCTATCACACGTGGGTAATACTTAGGGTGTTCTGCACACAAATATAGCCTGCCTGGGAATGCCCATTTCTCCATATTTACACCCACATATCAAGGCATTTTGATATTTGCATCCTCTTAAAAGTCATGCTACTTCAACAGCAATCTTCACATAAGATTCACATACACTATATTACTAAAATTATTGGGATGTCTGCCTTTACACGCACGTGAAATTTAATGGCATCCCAGTCTTAGTCCATAGGGTTCAATATTGAGTTGGCCCACCCTTTACAGCTATAACAGCTGCAACTCTTCTGGGAAGGCTGTCCACAGGGTTTAGGAGTGTGTCTATGGGAATGTTTGGCCATTCTTCCAGAAGTGCATTTGTGAGGTCAGACACTGATGTGGATGAGAAGGCCTGGCTCACAGTCTCCGCACTAACTCATCCCAAAGTTGTTCTGTCGGGTTGAGGTCAGATACTGTGCAGGTCATCAAGTTCCTCCACCCCAAACGCATTCATTTATGGACTTTGGTCCAAATCATTTGGTGGAGGGGGGATTAGGTTCGGCTTGACTCTTTAGTTCCAGTGAAGGGAACTCTTAACCACTTGCCACCCGCCCTATAACAAAATGACGGTGGCAAAGTGGTTTTATAATCCTGATCGGACGTCATATGACGGGGGCGCGCATCGTGGCGATCGTTGTTGCGGGGTGTCAGTCTGACACCCGGCAACTACGATCTCGGTAAAGAGTCTCCGATGGAGACTATTTACCAGGTGATCAGCCATGTCCAATCACGGCTGATCACAGTGTAAATAGGAAGAGCTGTTGATCGGCTTTTCCTCACTCGTGTCTGTCAGACGCGAGTAGAGGAGAGCCGATCGGCTGCTCCACTGACAGGGGGGGGGGGTCTGTGCTGATCGATTATCAGCGCAGCCCCCCCCCCCCCCGAGGATGCCCACACTGGACCACCAGGGACACCACCAGACCACCAGGGATGCCCAGGATATGGTATGCCACCCTAGACCACCAGGGATTCCAGTTAGTGCCACAATGGATGCCAAGCAGTGCCCATAATGGATGCCAATCAGTGCCCACAATGGGTATCACTGATTGGCATGCATTATTGTTTGGCACTGATTGGCATCCATTAGTACAGTATATTATAATACAATGCCGCCTATCAGTTCCCATCTGTGCCGCCTACCCGTGCCCACCTGTGCCGCCTACTCGTGCCCACCTGTGCCACCCACCTATGCCGCCTACCCATGCCCATCCGTGCCGCCCATCCATGCCAATCCGTGCCAGCTATCAATGCCAATTTGTGCCACCTATCAGTGGCCATCCGTGTCGCCCATCAGTGCTGCCTATCAGTGCCACATATCAGTGTCCATCAATGCCACCTCTTCAGTGCCACTTCATTGGTGCCACCCCATCGGTGCCCATCAGTGCCGCCTTATCATTGCCCATCAGTGTAACCCCATCAGTGCCCATCAGTGAAGGAGAAAACTTACTTATTTACAAAGTTTTGAAACTGAAACAAAAAAAAAAACATTTTTTTTTTTTCAAAATTTTCTGTATTTTTTTATTTGTTTAGCAAAAAATAAAAACCGCAGAGGTGATCAAATACCACCAAAAGAAAGCTCTATTTGTGGGAAAAAAATGATAAAAATTTCATTTGAGTACAGTGTAGAATGACCGGGCAATTGTCACTTAAAGTGCGACAGTGCAGAAAGCTCAAAATTGGTCTGGCCAGGAAGGTGTTTAAGTGCCCAGTATTGAAGTGGTTAAAGAGGAATTAACTCATGATGGGTTTACTTCCTCTTTGTCTCCCTGCAAAGGAAAAGCATAATGGGCTACTATGCCCTACATGTAAAAATCATCATTTTTTTATGTTAGAAAATTACTCAGAACCCTCAAGCATTATATATTGTTTTACCAGACACCCTATGGAATAAAATGGTGGTCTTTGCAACTTTTTATATTACACGATATTTGCGCAGCATTTTTTTTAAACGTTTTTTTTGGAAAGAAACTGTTCCGTTAATAAAAAAAGCACTAAAGTTATCATGATTTTTTGTTGTGTACTAAGCGATGCTTTACATTTTTTTACAGGTTACATGTTTAGAGTTACAGAGGAGGTCTAGTGCTAGAATTATTGCTCTCGCTCTAACGATCGTGGCGTATGTAACCTGTGTGTATCTGGCTCTGATACTAACCAGTGCCTACCCAGGGACTGACTAGTATCTCTCCCCAGCTTGTCCCCACACACCCTCTCACCCGCTGACCTGTGAATGAGGCAATCACTCCCGCAGTGTTATTGTGTTCTGCCAGTGAATACAATGATTAGTGTTGCTAACTATAGCTGGCAGCACTGATTGTTTTGGGGAAAACCTGACAGGCTGGTTGTACTCAAGTCGGTTAATAGGTTGACTTGTGTAAAACCAGCTAGCCCATACATAGATCGACTATGGCTGGTCTCTGCTTAATTGGTGTAATTTAAATCCATGTATGGCCCGCTTAACCACTACGCAGTCCCTAAACATCCTTCCACAAACCTTTACATTTTTTTTCTTCCCAGATTACTTCATCCTTCTCTCCTATACAAAGTGCCCACTGTCATACTCGCCACACTTCTCTCCTATACATAGTGCCCACTGGCATACTCGCCACACTTCTCTCTTGTACATAATGATCACTGTCATAACCTCCACACTTCTCTGCTTTACATAGTGCCCGCTGTCATACACTTCTCTCCTGTACATAGTGCCCACTGTCGTACACTCCACACTCCTCTCCTATACATAGTACCCACCGTCATACATTCCACACTCCTCTCCTGCACATACTACTCACTGTCATACCCTCCACATTCCTCTCCTATACATAGTGCCCACTGTCATACCTCCAACACTTCTCTCCTATACATAGTGCCACCTGTCATACCCTCCACACTCCTCTCCTGTACATACTACTCACTGTCATACCCTCCATACTTCTCTCCTATACATAGTGCCAACTGTCATACCTCCAACACTTCTCTCCTATACATAGTGCCCACTGTCATACCCTCCACACTCCTCTCCTGTACATACTACTTACTGTCATACCCTCCACACTTCTCTCCTATACATAACGCCCGCTGTCATGTCCTACACACTCCTCTCCTTTACATACTACTTACTGTCATACCCTCCATATGCCTCTCCTATACATAGTGCCCACCGTCATACCCTCCCTCTACACTCCTCTCCTGTAATTACTGCTTACTGTCCTACTCCCCACACTTCTCTCCTGTACATAGTGCCCACTGTCATACCCTTCACACTCCTGTACATATTGCTCACTGTCATACCCTCCACACTCTTCTCTTATACATAGTGCCCAATGTCATACCCTCTACACTCCTCTGCTGTGCATACTGCCTGCTGCCATACCCTCTGCACTCCTCTCATGTACATAGTGCCCACTGTTAGACCCTCCACATTCCTCTCCCTCACCTGCACATACTTCCCACTTTTATACTATCCATACTCCACCCCTATGCCTCTTACCCACAAAAACTGTTCTTTAAAATTATATTGAATATCCCCAATGTTGCCAGCTCTAGAATGGGCACTTTTGTTAGTTCAACTAAAGGAAATCTCACAGTCCTCATATTTGTTCTGCCCCATTATTAGTACTTATTTAATTTTGTAATTACTATTGGGATGTATAGAGGAACATGGGGGATGTCAGCTACTCTATATATAGCACTTGTAAAAAAAGCGTCCCTGAAAATATTTTTGAAATGTTCACAACTATGCACTTAGGCACTGCCCAAGGGCCACAGGGTCAGTAGGGGGCCACATGAGAGGCTCCTGTGATATTAAAGCGGTAGTAAACTAACATTACTACTTTTTAGAGGCCCTGGGGTAGGTTATGCCATAATGTACAAGTATGCACAGCATATTAGCACATTAGGGTACACTTAAATTGTCAGACTGATCCCTCCAGTGCTGTGCTGTGATCAATCCGGCGGGGGCCGGGCACTTCCATCTTCACCCGGACTTCCTTCTGGGTTCTGTGTCTTCGGTCACTTGCCTTGGCCAGGCTGCGTTGATGTCATTCCCACACATGCTCATGTGCATCCTCTTTCTCTCATCCCCCCCTTTCTCTCTCATCCTCTCTCCCTTACCCCTCATACCTCTTTCATCCCCTTTCTCTCTCTCTCTTTCTGTCTCTCTCATCCTCCTTCTCTCTCTTTAATTTAATTTGTTATAACAAAAAATAGTTTGCATTTTTATTTATTTATTGTTTCTAAAAGGCCCCACCAAAATCCTCAGCACCAGGCCCATGATGTTCTTAATCTGGCCCTGATTCAGGCTAGTAGCCAATAGCTTTGATGTAGGAATTTGATCTGAGCATGCTTGGCACTTGGTCCGATCAAAATTCTCTACACATGATCGGAGTATGTCCGATCCAACCAGTTGGTCGGGAAATATTTCCAACATGTTGGAAAATTGGGTCCGACGGATATTCCGACTGAATCAGTCCGATGCATACCACACACAGTCTGATTATCCGACAACACGGTCCGATAAGACTCATTCCGACGGATTCTCCGACCGTGTGTACAAGGGCTTAGAGTGAGAGCAATAATTCTAGCACCAGACCTCCTGTTTAACTTTAAACTGGTAACCTGTATAGGCTTTTAAAGCATTTTTAGGTTCAGCACTCCTTAAAGCGTGGCATGTTAGATATCTATTTATGCAGCGTATCATCATCTTTTGTATTTTACCAAAGCAAAAATAGATATTATATTTGTGTTTATGTGCACTAAAATTCAATAACTGCTTTCAACCCAGCCTATTGTAATATGACAGCCGGGCAGGAGCTCTGCCATTCTGGGTGGACACCGTATGATGTCCTCCCTGGATCAGACTATGCTGCGGTGCAATCTGTCACCCGCTGTGTCCACCAGACACCGTGAATGACAGATCAGTGTACTGGCCGCTGCCGGTACCATGTGATCGATGTGACCAATCACAGCAATTCACATGGCAGTTGTACGCAATGAATGGCTTCCATTAATAGCCTATCAGTGTGTACTATTATGTTACTCGCTGTGATTGTACCATGTGATCACTGTGACCAAACAGGGACAAACACAGCCCATCTGTACCATGTGATTAGCTGTGGCCAATTACACTCAACAATACACAATCAATGAATGGATTCATTCATAACAAATGGTTGCTTATGAAAGAGTGAGTATCACTGTTATTAGGGATCATAGTGTGTAAAAGAAAAAATAAATCCTGATCACCACCCCAGAGTAGAACAGTATCACTATGGTAACACTGTACTGTGCTGGTCACAGTATATTAAAAAAGAAAAAAAAAAGAAACAAAAAACATACAGTCACCAGTCAGTGTTCCTGTTCACCCCACACCAGTTATATGATGACACTGTACTGCGCTGGTGACAGTATGTAAAAAAAATAAAAAAATTGTAACAAAAACTTGCCATGCCCCTTATTAAATACCTTATGCCGCGTACACACGAGCAGACTGTATGGCATACTTAGTTTGTCATACAATCCGACGGACAGTCCGTCGTACTTTCGACTGAACGGACTTGACCACACACGGATGCACAAACAGTCCGTCGAAAGCTTGCGCGATGACGTGTACAGCACGTACGACGGGACTAGAAATAGGAAGTCCAAGACACAGCAAAGAACCTTTCCGCCGTGTAAATCCTTTCTGGGCATGCGCCATTCTTAGTCCGTCGAACTAGCATACTGATGAGCGGATTGTCCTCTGAAACCAAAGTACAACGGACAGAATTTCGAAAAATCGGAAATTCTTAGTACGCCGGACTGCACGCTGAAAAAGTCAGCTGAAGCCCATACATGAGCGGATTGTCCGCTGAAATGTGTTTAGACGGACTAAGTACGCCATACAGTCCGCCCGTGTGTACGCGGCATTAGACTGTCTACTTTCCAAAAAGAGGTCATTTGGGGGATACTTGTACTGTTCTGGCATTTTAGGGCCTTAAGAGATTGGCCGTCAGCACATCAGGATTGATCAATTGTCAGATATATCCAATAGTTTGTGGATTCTTTCACACTGACTAAATAACATACAATGATTTTGCTTATTTTTTTACCAAATAAATGTAACAAAATACATGTTGACCTAAATCTTTGAAGAACGATTATTTAGTTGCAAAACTGTATTTTATTTTATTTTTGTTTATTTAGCAATGAATAAAAAAACTAAAAAAAAACTGTGGTGTATAAATACCACCAAAAGAAAGCTCTATTTGTGTGAAAAAAAATATAAGTACAGTGTTACATGACTGAGTAATTGTCATTCAAAGTGTGACAGTGCTGGAAGCTGAAAACTGGCCTGGGCAGGAAGGGGGGGGGGGGGGGGGGGGTGAAAGTGTCCGGTATTGTAGTTGTTTTTTTCCAGAAAATTTGCTTTTGATAAAATGACTGCATAAATATTGTGACACAATATAGTGAATAATATTGTGACAAAAATTGCAACAACCACCATGTTCTTCTCTAGGACCTTTTATATAAATATATCATGTTTGGGACTTCTGTCGTTTTCTAACATACAAAAAAATGAAGATTTTTACATGTACAGTATGTGAGAAATGTCAGAATTGGCCCGGGCGGCAAGCAGTTAACTTTACAAAGGCATAGGAAGCTTTGTTAAAGCGGGATTCCACCCTAAAGTGGAACCTCCGCTGATCGGAACCCCCCCCCCCCCTCCGGTGTCACAATTGACACCTTTCAGGGGGGAGGGGGGTGGAGATACCTGTCAAAGACAGGTATTTTCACCCACTTCCGGGCATAGACTCCCACGGGAGTCTACACCATTTCCTGCCCTGCCGCGCTGTCTGCTGGGACACACACGGGTCCCAGTGACAGCAGCGGAGATCTCCTATTGCGCGGCGCGGCTCGCGCATGCGCAGTAGGGAACCGGAAAGTGAAGCCGATTCGCTTTACTTCCTGATTCCCTCACCTCGAATGGCGGTGGCAGCAGCCGAGGCCCGAGCGGTCGATCGGCCTCGGCTGCCGGCATCGCTGGAACCCGGGACAGGTGAGTGTCCATTTATTAAAAGTCAGCAGCTGTAGTATTTATAGCTGCTGGCTTTTAATATTTTTTTTGGGGCGGAATCCCTCTTTAATTCCCCTATTTACCCATTACTGTCTACTGACAGAGGAGGGGGGAGGAGAAGAGATTGTTGTAGTGACTGAACAAGGAGAATCTGGGACTCTTCTCTGGATTTAGTGTTTATTACTCACCTGTGCTGATCTCTGGAGGAGTTTCCTCCTCTTTACATGGACCATCATCCATCACATAGGACTTCTTCTTTGACTTCAACTTTAACAATCAGCCCTTCACCCTGTATAAGACACAATACAGAATTTTATATGGTGAAGACATATACTAGTTTTGACTGCAAATCTAGGTATTATCTATCTTTGAGTTCTCAAGGGGAAGAAAGCTATTATTACCTGATCCTCCTGAAGGATCTCCTGATCTTCCTATGTGGAGTCCCGGGAATACAGAGGACAGGGACATCTCTCTGGGGGATTTCTGGTACTGGATCCATCTGTAGGAAACAGAAACATTGACTGAATACTAGAGGTCGACCGATATATCGGCCGATATTTGCCGTTTTTTAATTAATCGGCATCGGCCAATTGTGCTGATAAAAAGTCAGATTTAGAACAGCGAGACTTGGAAAGACTTCTGTAATAGAAGTCAGTGTAAGTTGCCTGAGTCATCATAGAAACGACTTTCCTCCTCTCTGGGCAGTCTGCCAAGAAAAGAACAAAAATATACAATGTTTACACTTGAATGAATGAAATCATCTCAGTGTGTAGAAGTTCTCAGTTTAACCATTTAAAGACTAAATCTTTTCTGACACTTGTTGCTTACAAGTAAAAGTCCTGTATTTTCTGCCAGAAAATCACTTAGACCCCCCCAAAAATTATATATATTTCTTTTTAGCAGAGATCCTAGGGAATAAAATAGCGGTTGTTGCAATATTTTATGTCACACGGCATTTGCACAGAGGTCTTTCAAATGCATTTTTTGGGGAAAAAAATATACTATTTAAAAAAAAAAAATTTAAAAACAGTAAAGTTAGCCCATTTTTTTTTTTTCGTCCAAAAGTTTTGACTACCATTTTTTTTTTTATCTAAATCATACATACAAGTCAACTGATTGGAGGTTTGTTTTGTTTAATAAATGTTTAAATGTAAGAAATTTTCTGTATCACTTATGAAGGCCGCTTTCACACTGGAGAGGGCAGGCGTTGATGGTAAAACGCTGCAAGTTTTAGCGGCTCTTTACCATCATTTTAGCGGCGCTATTTGGCTGCTAGTGGGGCACATAAAACCCAGCTAGCGCCCGAGGAAGAGGTTAAATTGCATGCGCTTCGGCAGTGGTGCCCATTCATATCAATGGGCAGGAGTGGTGGAGGAGCGGTATACACCACTCCAAACGTGCTGCTTGCAGGACTTTTTTTAAGATCCTGCCAGCGCATCGCCTTAGTGCCCGTTCACACTACCGCGACTTGTCAGGTGACTTAGTCTTAGCTCTCCGTTCTGTACTATGGAACCGTTCTAATAGGAGCGACTCAAGTCGCTCCAACTTAGAAAAAGGTTCCTGTACTATTTTTGGGGCGACTTCAGGCGACTTGCATTGACTTCTATACAGTCGTCGTTTTGCAAGTCACTGCTGAAGTCGTGTGCAGGTCGCGTCTGTGAGTCGCGCTGCAAGTCGTGTCGCCCCTGTGTGAACGGGCACTCAGTGTGAAAGCACTCTGTCTTTCACACAGACTGCAGGGGAGCCGTTTTGCAGGCACTTTACAGGCGCTATTTTTAGCCCAAAAGCGCCTGAAAAATGTCCCAGTGGGAAAGGTGTGTTAGATTTTATGAGATCAAGGGGGATTAAAAAATAAATAAAAAAATCGGCCTAACATATCGGCCCAAAAAAATCGGCATCATATATCGGCTATCGGCCGCCATGATTTCTAAATATCGGCATCGGCCAGAGAAAAACCCATATCGGTCGACCTCTACTGAATACATTGTTTCTATGTTTTTATATTAGAGGATGTGTGTATGTAGGGGGATCCTCAAAACTCTTCTCTCCTTTACAAGAAATTAAAGTCTCCTCTTACCCGGTGATGTGAGGGGTGACTGGTTCTCCATCATGACGTCCTTCTACAGATCCTTGTGTCCTTCTATATCAGCCTTTCTCAACCTTTTCAACACAGAGGAACCCTTGAAATAGTTCTCCAGTCTAGGGGAACCCCTGCTAAATTTTGGAAATCTAGAACTCATGATACAATAGTGTGATGGTCAGTAGTAAGAATGGTCCTCACACTTGTGGTCATTGGGAAGAATTCCCTCCTTACAGATGGCTAAAAAGATCAATGGTGTCAGTGAAACTTATCTGAGAGGCAGAAAATGCCCAATGGTGAAGGAACCCCTAGCAACCTTTGGAGAAACCCCAGGGTTCCACGAAACCCTGGTTGAGAATCACTGTTCTATATACTCCCACTCCTCCATGGAGAAATAGGCTGTGACATCCTGACACCTTATAGGAACCTGACATACTATCTCCATATATCGGAGGATGTGTGTATCTAGGTGGATCCTCAGTACAAGAAATGAAAGTCTCCTCTTACCCGGTGATGTGAGGGGCGGCCAGTTCTCCATCATGACGTCCTTCTGAATATTTTAAGTCCTCTGTATTTGAGAGTGGTTTATAAATTGCACACTGCAATATATCAATAAAAAGGTAAAGTAACTGTATTTCTGTTCAGTTTTTCTATGCATTAAGGTAAAAAAGCATCTGTTCTGCAGGATCCTCCCAATCCCCTTTACCTGAGCCCGATCCAGCAACGTGCACAAGTCCTTCCTCACTGGGTAGATTGAAAGCAGCAGGAGCCAGCTCCTGCTGCTGTCAATCAAATGCTGTGACGAGGGAGAGGGCCCCGACACACAGACAGGGCAGCTTGGGAGCAAACCCGCACAGGTGCCCCATGGAAACCTGCTGAAGGAGCCAAGAGTGTTGGCAGAGGACCCTAGAAGAAGAGTAATTGGGGCAGCTCTGTGCAAAACCATTACACAGAGCAGGAAAAAAATACCATGTTTGCTATTTGAATTTTTCTTTTATATTTTTCTCATTAAATTGTTGCTTGCTATTTTGTTCTCCCTTCTTGTAACATCCTCTGTGAGTTCCTGAACCTTTCCTTTCCCCCCTCACTTCCTGTTGTTTGAAATGAGCAGTGTACATTGGTTGTGGTCATGTGCACTGCTCTATGCATAACTCTTCTGATAATTCTTTTCACTCCTCCATCAGAAATCTTGTGAGGAGAACTTGGTCGTGGCCGGTTTATGGTGAAATTATATTCTTTCCATTTCCAGATTATGGCCCCAACAGTGCTCACTGGAACACTCAGAATAGGGGTCGACCGATTATCAGTGTGGCCGATTATTGGTGGCCGATTATTGATGGCCGATATTCACTTTTTTTAAAGCATCGATATTGGCCACAAACTTACCAAAATTGTTTCAAGGGGTTGTACTGAGGTGATGCCTGCAGCTGCAGGCATCATCTCAGTACCGTTTTCTAGAGTCGATGGTCAACTTTCTTGTAATAACAACCGATATGGCTCAGCAGTCACTCAGCTGTCATACAAGCAGTAGGAGGGGATGTCCCCCCTCCCGCCGCCTTCTGCCTCTCCATCCAGGTCTCCCATCCCACCAGGAGGCCCGAGCCACCAGGAGGCACATCCAGATTGGCTTTGTTCAGGTCTCGGATCTAGTAACCCAGAAGCAATGTCATGATTTCACTTGCAGATTACTGCCATCCTAAAGGCGCCAGTTTTAAAAAATAGAAAGTATTAAAAAACGCAGATCTTGACATTTTGAACACTTTTTGAAGTGCAGAGGTTTGGGGTCTTATAGACCCCCAATCCCTCCATAAAGAGTACCTGCTGTCACTAGGGATGTTTACATTCCTTGTCACAGCAATAAAAGTGTTACAATTTTTTAAAAGGACAGTGTAAAAATAAAAAGTTTAAATCTACAGAATATCAGCACCTGATATCGGCTATCGGCCTGAGAGGTGGCCGGAAAAACGGCATCAGTATCGGCGCTGAAAAAACGATATTGGTCAATCTCTAATTTTGAAGTTCAGAAATCCTTCTGTAGCCAACGCCAACAGTATGTTTTGCAACAAAAAGTACAATACATAACCTCATTTTTTTGTAAGTTATAAAACATGATATCACGCCAAGTAAATAGATACCAAACATGTCACACTTTAACATCTCACTGCATATATACTGCGGTGGGGCGGACTGGCTCCCGCTGTGATTGGACACAGCGCGAACCAATCAGCGGGTCCGGCGGCTGCCGCAAGCTGCTGATCGTTCTGTGGAGAGACGGAGCTGCGGTGTGCTTATGTAAAAAAAGGCAAACTGCTGATCTTTCAGGGAGCAAAAGAGAGATCTTGTTGTTTTCCCCCAGTGTATCCGTCCCCCGCACAGTTAGAAAGCACCTCTCAGACACACACTTAACCCTTTGATCGCCCCTGGTTTTAACCCCTTTCCTGCCAGTGTAATTTATATTGTGACAGTGCATTTTTTTTTGCACTGATCACAGTACTGGTGTCACTGGTCCCCAAAATGTGACACTAATGCCCGGTACACACGATGAGCGTCGCTTTACCGTTGTTTTACCGTCAATTTTCAGCAGCTAGCAGGGTCCTTTTAACCCCCACTAGCGGCTGAGGAAAGGGTTAAAAGCGCTCATGTTGTGGTGCTTCCGAAGCACTTTACAGGCTCTTCGGAAGTGCTGCCCATTTATTCCAATGGGCAGGGGCGGTGTAGGAGCGCTGTATACACCGCTCCCAAACTGCTACAAAGATGCTGCTTGCAGGACTTTCTTTACAGAAGTGGTGTCCGGCTGGAGGCCTTCATCTGTATAGCTGTCTACCTATAGAAGTCTCGGAGTCTGCCAGTTACCATTGCATCTACTTAAGGGTGTCCTGGCCCTAACACTCTCTCCCCCCAGTTCTGTTCAAGAAACAATACATCTCTTGCTAGGGATGAGCTCGGTGTTCGACTCGAACATCAGTCGTTTGTCTGTTTGGCAAATTCAGAACTTTGTGGACCGTTTGCACCAAATTCGTGTGGCACGAAAGGCCCACAATGCACTACGTCTTCGCAGTGCATTGCTGGCTCATGATTGGCCAAGCATGCACTATAACCCCGCATGCTTGGTCAATCACAGCGCTGGCAGCGAGGAGAGCCATAATTGGCCACAGGCAGGATGCCTGTGGCCAATTATAGCTCAGGGGCTTTAGTACACGCCCCACACTATATAAGGCTGCCAGCGCGGCGGCCTTGTGTAGTGTGTTTCGGTGTGCAGGGAAAGAGCAAGATAGGCAGGGACAGTGTGTTCTTTTCTCAGGCATCTTAAAGTTAAAGTGGTTTTGTGTGGTGTTGTGTTGTGGAGTTTCTCAGACATCTGTATCTACCCTTTATTGTTGTTTTTCTCTAATTAAGGCATCTGCAGGAGTTAGTGGATGTTGTGTGCCTCCAGCACAGTATACACCTGTATCTACCCTTTATTGCTGGTGTTCTCTAATACAACCATCTGCAGGAGTAAGTGGGTGTTGTGTGCCTCCAGCACAGCACAGTATACACCTGTATCTACCCTTTATTGCTGGTGTTCTATAATAAAGGCATCTGCAGGAGTTAAAGTGGGCGTTGTGTGCCTCCTGCACAATATACACCTGTATCTACCCTTTTTTGCTGGTGTTCTCTAATACAAGCATCTGCAGGAGTTAGTGGGTGTTGGTTTCCTCCAGCACAGCACAGTATACACCTGTATCTACCCTTTATTGCTGGTGGTTAGTGATGGCCGAACGGTTCGCCCGGCGGTCGTTTCGCGGCGAATTTCCGACTTTCGCCGTCCGCGGGTTCGAACGCCTTTTTCCGTCGTTCGCCCCGGCGGACTTACGTGTTTAATGTATACAAGAACTTTAACCTTTCGTGACACGTTTATCATGTGTTACAGGACAACCAATTGAGACATGACAGCTCATGGACACTTGGACATTCCCCCTAACCTATAAATACACCCGATCCGGTGGCCATTTTACATTCTTTCTTCTGTCACTGTAGGGAAAGGATCCTGTGTGGAGTAGGGACAGAGAAAACGCTAGCTATTTGGTACACAAAAGTTCTTTTCAGGACTGGTATAGGTGTTAGGTCAGCAGCCTGAGTTTCTTTTGTCAGTTTAGATAAAGGGACAGAGCGCTGTATGCTGCTATTTTAGGGACAGCTCAGCCAGATTAGTCTTTCTTCATCATCATCATCATCATCATCATTAGCTGTTACTATCAGGTCCACAAAAGAGCTGTTCCAGCTAATCGTTCCAGCCTACTCTTTTTTGCCAATTTGTATAGGGACAGGCAGGAAGCAGTGTGTCAGGCAGTGAGGATAATTTTAAAGACTTGCTGTTACTATTAGTTCCACAAAGGTTCTTTTCAGGACTGGTATCAGTGGTACGGTAATAGGCTTGTACACGTATAATATTCTTTCTTCCAAATATAGAAAGAATATTATACTTGACTGCTGCCCTTCTGCTGCAGTCTGCTAATCATTCACAACTCACTTGTTCCACAAAGCTCTTTATCAGGACTGGTAACTTGGTCTGTCTAGGGTGCTACGGTACATAGGCTTGGGTGCGGTACAGTCTGCTGTTCTGTAAGGACCGCTATCGGTCCACAATACATAGGGTTGCCGTGCACTACTGCTGACCGCTGCCCTATACTGCAGCAGTCCTTCAGCGGTATAGGGACTGACGCACAGTCTGCTAAACACTAATACACAACCTGCTTGGTCCACAAAAGTTCTTATAAGGACTGGTAACTTGGTATAGGGTGCTACGGTACATAGGCCTGAGTGCAGTACAGTCTGCTGTTCTGTAAGGACCGCTATCGGTCCACAATACATAGGGTTGCCGTGCACTACTGCTGACCGCTGCCCTATACTGCAGCAGTCCTTCATTGGTATAGGGACTGACGTACAGTCTGCTAATCACTAACACACAACCTGCTTGGTCCACAAAAGTTCTTATAAGGACTGGTAACTTGGTATAGGGTGCTACGGTACATAGGCCTGAGTGCAGTACAGTCTGCTGTTCTGTAAGGACCGCTATCGGTCCACAATACATAGGGTTGCCGTGCACTACTGCTGACCGCTGCCCTATACTGCAGCAGTCCTTCATTGGTATAGGGACTGACGTACAGTCTGCTAATCACTAACACACAACCTGCTTGGTCCACAAAAGTTCTTATAAGGACTGGTAACTTGGTATAGGGTGCTACGGTACATAGGCCTGAGTGCGTTACAGTCTGCTGTTCTGTAAGGACCGCTATCGGTCCACAATACATAGGGTTGCCGTGCACTACTGCTGACCGCTGCCCTATACTGCAGCAGTCCTTCAGCGGTATAGGGACTGACGCACAGTCTGCTAAACACTAACACACAACCTGCTTGGTCCACAAAAGTTTTTATAAGGACTGGTAACTTGGTATAGGGTGCTACGGTACATAGGCCTGAGTGCAGTACAGTCTGCTGTTCTGTAAGGACCGCTATCGGTCCACAATACATAGGGTTGCCGTGCACTACTGCTGACCGCTGCCCTATACTGCAGCAGTCCTTCATTGGTATAGGGACTGACGTACAGTCTGCTAATCACTAACACACAACCTGCTTGGTCCACAAAAGTTCTTATAAGGACTGGTAACTTGGTATAGGGTGCTACGGTACATAGGCCTGAGTGCGTTACAGTCTGCTGTTCTGTAAGGACCGCTATCGGTCCACAATACATAGGGTTGCCGTGCACTACTGCTGACCGCTGCCCTATACTGCAGCAGTCCTTCATTGGTATAGGGACTGACGTACAGTCTGCTAATCACTAACACACAACCTGCTTGTTCCACAAAAGTTCTTATAAGGACTGGTAACTTGGTATAGGGTGCTACGGTACATAGGCTTGAGTGCGGTACAGTCTGCTGTTCTGTAAGGACCGCTATCGGTCCACAATAGATAGGGTTGACGTGCACCACTGCTGACCGCTGCCCTATACTGCAGCAGTCCTTCAGCGGTATAGGGACTGACGTACAGTCTGCTAAACACTAATACACAACCTGCTTGGTCCACAAAAGTTCTTATAAGGACTGGTAACTTGGTATAGGGTGCTACGGTACATAGGCTTGAGTGCGGTACAGTCTGCTGTTCTGTAAGGACCGCTATCGGTCCACAATAGATAGGGTTGACGTGCACCACTGCTGACCGCTGCCCTATACTGCAGCAGTCCTTCAGCGGTATAGGGACTGACGTACAGTCTGCTAAACACTAATACACAACCTGCTTGGTCCACAAAAGTTCTTATAAGGACTGGTAACTTGGTATAGGGTGCTACGGTACATAGGCTTGAGTGCGGTACAGTCTGCTGTTCTGTAAGGACCGCTATCGGTCCACAATAGATAGGGTTGACGTGCACCACTGCTGACCGCTGCCCTATACTGCAGCAGTCCTTCAGCGGTATAGGGACTGACGTACAGTCTGCTAAACACTAATACACAACCTGCTTGGTCCACAAAAGTTCTTATAAGGACTGGTAACTTGGTATAGGGTGCTACGGTACATAGGCTTGAGTGCGGTACAGTCTGCTGTTCTGTAAGGACCGCTATCGGTCCACAATAGATAGGGTTGACGTGCACCACTGCTGACCGCTCACCTATACTGCAGCAGTCCTTCAGCGGTATAGGGACTGACGTACAGTCTGCTAATCACTAACACACAACCTGCTTGTTCCACAAAAGTTCTTATAAGGACTGGTAACTTGGTATAGGGTGCTACGGTACATAGGCTTGAGTGCGGTACAGTCTGCTGTTCTGTAAGGACCGCTATCGGTCCACAATAGATAGGGTTGACGTGCACCACTGCTGACCGCTGCCCTATACTGCAGCAGTCCTTCAGCGGTATAGGGACTGACGTACAGTCTGCTAAACACTAATACACAACCTGCTTGGTCCACAAAAGTTCTTATAAGGACTGGTAACTTGGTATAGGGTGCTACGGTACATAGGCTTGAGTGCGGTACAGTCTGCTGTTCTGTAAGGACCGCTATCGGTCCACAATAGATAGGGTTGACGTGCACCACTGCTGACCGCTGCCCTATACTGCAGCAGTCCTTCAGCGGTATAGGGACTGACGTACAGTCTGCTAAACACTAATACACAACCTGCTTGGTCCACAAAAGTTCTTATAAGGACTGGTAACTTGGTATAGGGTGCTACGGTACATAGGCTTGAGTGCGGTACAGTCTGCTGTTCTGTAAGGACCGCTATCGGTCCACAATAGATAGGGTTGACGTGCACCACTGCTGACCGCTCACCTATACTGCAGCAGTCCTTCAGCGGTATAGGGACTAAGAGTTTTGTCACAGGGTCATTTAAAAAATGACATGCAGAGGAAGAGGCAGGCCCTTCCGCAGGGGTGGTAGGGGTAGGGCAGGAGCAACAGGCTTGAGCCAAAGTGGGAAGTTGCAGAAGGTGCGTTCAATTACTTTAAAGGATGCACCAGACTTGGTTGAGTGGCTCGCTCAGCCTTACTCTTCTGCACCCTCCTCATCCTCTCGATCTGCACCCTCTTCTTCACTCTCTGCTATGTGCACCCCCAAAGACACTACCACCAACAACACGACCACCACCACCACCACCACATACCTTCCGCTTGAGTCACTGGAATTATTTTCCGATCCATATCAAGAGGACATTTCTGATGCGCAGCCACTCTTGGTATTGGATCAGGAAGAGGAGGTAGCAACAAGCGCTACTCAGCAGTCTGACGCCAGTACCCAGATCAGCCCAAGGAGGAGGTTGGTCCCCGGTGTTGCTGCCTACTCTACTTATAGCGGTGGGGAAGGTGACGTTGATGATGACGTGTCTAGTGATGTCACGTGGGTGCCCACAAGAGAGGAAGAGGAGGGGAGTTCAGAGGGAGATATGGACCAGCAGATAGGGAGGAGAAGCAGCAATGACTTACATTGCACAGCAGGGACAAAGCAGACTGCAAATGTATCAGGAGCGAGTCATCGACCATGTACGGTCACATCTGGCGCTCCCAGGACACCGGCACATGGCTCCGCAGTGTGGGCTTTTTTTAACGTGTCCGCTGCTGACAATAGCGTTGCCATCTGCAATCTTTGCAGTCAACGCGTTAGTCGCGGTAAGCCCAATACTCACCTAGGGACGACCGCCTTAAGAAGGCACATGAGCAGCCATCACCGAGCCCAGTGGGAGCAACGGAACACACAAAGCCACACTGCAGGCTCTCACCGTCCAGCCTCGTCTTCTACTTCTCCTTCTCCTCTCTCCTCACAATTGTCCTCCACTCCACCTTCCATCACGCCAAGCTCACATTTTTCTGCAAAAAGGCAGGCTTCCGTGGGCCTAATGTTTGAGCGTAAAAAAATGATGACGCCGGATAACCCTCTTGCCCAACGGTTGGCGGCTGGCTTGTCAGAACTCATAGCCCGCCAACTACTGCCATATAAACTGGTGGACTCGGAGGCCTTTCGCAAATTTGTGGCCATTGGAACACCACAATGGAAGGTCCCAGGAAGGAAGTATTTCTCAGAGAAGGGCATCCCAGAGCTATATGGCCATGTTCAGCGGCAAGTGAATGTATCTCTGGCACACAGTGTCGGTGCCAAGATACATCTGACCACAGACACGTGGTCTAGCAAACACGGGCAGGGAAGGTATATCAGTTTTACTGCCCACTGGGTGAACCTTCTGACGGCCGTCAAGCATGTAACCCGTGGCACCCGTGTAGATTTGGTTTTACCGCCACGGATTGCATGCAGGCCTGACTCTTCTTCTCCTCCTCCTACTCCATCCTCCTCCCTCTCCTCCTCAGCTGCCTCCTCCTTTTCCGCTGCTAGCGTCTCTTCCACTGCACCGCCCAAGCTCCCCAGAACCTATTCCACATGCCAGGTGAGACGTTGCCATGCCGTGCTGCGTCTGTTGTGCCTGGAAGCAAAGAGCCACACTGGCCCGGCACTCCTTTCAGCTTTGCGTTCACAGGCAGATGAGTGGCTAACACCGCTCAATTTGACAGTTGGTAAAGTGGTGTGTGACAACGGTGCCAATCTGCTTAGCGCATTGAAACAGGGCAAAATCACGCACGTGCCGTGCATGGCACACGTCTTAAACTTGGTCGTGCAGCGATTCCTTGTCAAATACCCTGGGGTCCAGGACATCTTGCGGCAGGCAAGGAAAATCTCGGCCCATTTCAGAAGATCTTACACGGCCATGGCTCGCCTTGCTGACATTCAGCGGCGACACCATCTGCCGGTCAGACGTCTTATTTGCGATTGCCCGACGCGATGGAACTCAACCTTCTATATGCTTGATAGGCTGCTCCAGCAGAAACGTGCAGTTAACGTCTACCTGTATGAACTCTGCGAAAGAAACGGTTCTGGGGAGCTGGGTTTTTTTTCACCGCGCCAGTGGCTGCTCATGCGCGACACATGCAGACTTCTGCGGCCATTTGAGGAGATCACCAAACTGGTCAGTCGCAGCCATGGCGCCATCAGTGACATGGTACCTTATGCCTTCTTTCTGGAGCGTGCATTGCGTCGTGTCATTGATCAGGCTGTGGAGGAGCAGGAGCGGGAAGATGAGGAAGTCGCAATGCTGGATGAATTCCCAGGGGGGGCTACTCTATCTGAGACAAGTCAACAACAGGAGTCTGATGAGGAGTCAGAGGAGGATGGTGCCGGGGCGGATGAGCAGGAGCAAGAAGAGCATGCTTTAAACCTTTCTGGGATCCCTGTTGTGCGAGGATGGGGAGAGGAGAATGAAGAGGACGACATTATCCTGGATGATGAGCAGGAGCCAGGCCACCACACCGCTTCCACTTTAGTGCAAATGGGGGCCTTCATGCTCCAGTGTTTTAATAGGGACCCCCGTATAAAAAGCATGAGGGTCAAGGACCAGTACTGGGTGGCAACGTACTTAGACCCCCGGTACAAACACAAAATGGCGGAAATGTTACCGCCGTCGCAGAGGGCTGTCAGAATGCAGCACTTCCAGGCCTTGCTTCGAGAAATGCTGCATTCTGCTTTTGCGTGCGCTGGCAGAGGAGCAATTCCCACTCCCAGAGAAGGATTTGCGGGTACCAATCCAACAGCGCCTGCAAGAAGAGGCCGGTTTGAAGATGTGTTGGTGACTTCGGATATGAGGTCATTCTTTCAGCCGACCCATCGACAGGTGTCATCCGGATCCAGCATCAGGGAACGCCTAGACCGTCAGGTGTCCGACTACATTGGGTTAACGGCCGATGTGGACGCTCTGAGGAGTGATGAACCCCTAGACTACTGGGTGGGCAGGCTTGACCTCTGGCCAGAGCTTGCCCAATTTGCAATCGAACTGTTGGCTTGCCCCTCATCCAGTGTCCTGTCCGAAAGGACGTTCAGCGCAGCAGGGGGGATTGTGACCGATAAGCGTACTCGCCTAGCTCACCACAGTGTTAACTACCTCACATTTCTAAAAATGAATGAGGCATGGATCTCGGAGGAATTCAACACATGTGATCAGTAGACCATGTATATGTCTATAAACAATTTTTGGAATCAAGCACACAGACCTTCTTAATTCATTTGGCTCACTTCCCTGACCCAAAAAAGCACACCGTACTATATGCCCCTACCCTCCTCTTTGAAGAGGTTGAGCGGTGTCATATTTCTACTGGGGCTGCTTATTATGAGGGGTTCCCACCATCCCTGTGCTGTGCTGACTTCCTCCTGGGTGTTCTTATTATGAGGGGCTCCCACCATCCCTGTGCTGTGCTGACTTCCTCCTGGGGGTTCTTATTATGAGGGGATCACACCATCCCTGTGCTGTGCTGACTTCCTCCTGGGGCTGCTTACGGTGCTGCTGTCAGCGCTGTATGTCACGGAGCTGCTGTCAGCGCTGTATGTCACGGAGCTGCTGTCAGCGCTGTATGTCACGGAGCTGCTGTCAGCGCTGTATGTCACGGAGCTGCTGTCAGCGCTGTATGTCACGGAGCTGCTGTCAGCGCTGTATGTCACGGAGCTGCTGTCAGCGCTGTATGTCACGGAGCTGCTGTCAGCGCTGTATGTCACGGAGCTGCTGTCAGCGCTGTATGTCACGGAGCTGCTGTCAGCGCTGTATGTCACGGAGCTGCTGTCAGCGCTGTATGTCACGGTGCTGCTGTCAGCGCTGTATGTCACGGAGCTGCTGTCAGCGCTGTATGTCACGGAGCTGCTGTCAGTGCTGTATGTCACGGAGCTGCTGTCAGCGCTGTATGTCACGGAGCTGCTGTCAGCGCTGTATGTCACGGAGCTGCTGTCAGCGCTGTATGTCACGGTGCTGCTGTCAGCGCTGTATGTCACGGAGCTGCTGTCAGCGCTGTATGTCACGGAGCTGCTGTCAGCGCTGTATGTCACGGAGCTGCTGTCAGCGCTGTATGTCACGGAGCTGCTGTCAGCGCTGTATGTCACGGAGCTGCTGTCAGCGCTGTATGTCACGGTGCTGATGTCAGTGCTCTGTATTACGGTGCTGCTGTCAGTGCTCTGTATCTCCTGCACCCTCTTGTTTGCCTACCCTGGTCCCTGACCTTCCCTCTCCTCCATTGCCTTCATTAGCTCCATAGTCCTGAATTGTCAGAACAATTTCCCAAATAAAAAAAAAATGCTTGTAGTTATCGATCCCAAATTCACCTCATACATGTATTATGCTATTGTCCAGGTGGTGGGACTACGTGCTACCCCCTAATAATTACCCCGTGGCCGCAAATTCGACCTAAAGGTTTGCGAAATTCGCCTCCCATTGAAGTCAATGGAGCCCGCGGCGAACGGTCGTTTTCGCGAACGTTTGTGTCCGTTCGCGTTTCGCGTTCGCGAAACGTCCCGTCGGAAGTTCGTCCATCACTACTGGTGGTCTCTAATACAGGCATCTGCAGGAGTTAAAGTGGGCATTGTGTGCCTCCTGCACAATATACACCTGTATATACCCTTTATTGCTGGTGTTCTCTAATACAAGCATCTGCAGGAGTTAGTGGGTGTTGTGTGCCTCCAGCACAGCACAGTATACACCTGTATCTACCCTTTATTGCTGGTGTTCTATAATAAAGGCATCTGCAGGAGTTAAAGTGGGCGTTGTGTGCCTCCTGCACAATATACACCTGTATCTACCCTTTTTGTCTGGTGTTCTCTAATACAAGCATCTGCAGGAGTTAGTGGGTGTTGGTTGCCTCCAGGACAGCACAGTATACACCTGTATCTACCCTTTATTGCTGGTGGTCTCTAATACAGGCATCTGCAGGAGTTAAAGTGGGCATTGTGTGCCTCCTGCACAATATACACCTGTATATACCCTTTATTGCTGGTGTTCTCTAATACAAGCATCTGCAGGAGTTAGTGGATGTTGTGTGCCTCCAGCACAGCACAGTATACACCTGTATCTACCCTTTATTGCTGGTGTTCTATAATAAAGGCATCTGCAGGAGTTAGTGGGTGTTGTGCCCCTCCAGCACAGTATACACCTGAAGATACCCCTTATTTCTGGTGTTGTCTCTTGCATATCTTGCATATTAGCCTTTAAAATTAGCACTTTTGATTTTGAACGTTCGAGTCCAATAGACTTTAATAGGGTTCTAAAGTTCGTACGAATTTTAGGTCCATTTGAAGGTTCTGGTGCGAACCAAACCGGGGGGTGTTCGGCTCATCCCTACTCTTTGCATTCAAAAAGTGTCTGGCGCCCACCATTTCATCTTGCATTGAACCCACCATGCCTTGTAACCCACTCTACACAGAAGGATGTCGGCTGTCCCTAACTCTGGCGGTCACCCATAGGCCTCAGGGGCCCTGGGACCTCGCTACAACTTTCATTGCTGTCACAAGAAATGTAAACATCCTTGTGACAGTAATAGGCAGTGTAGAATCCCTCCTTTACACTTAAAAGCATTCAAGATGCCAAGTTAGGCATTTTTGAAAACTTCTGACCTTCAAAAAATGTTGCCGTTAAGATGCCGGTAAACCGGAAGTGATGCCATATCATTACTTCCAGGATACCATAGCGGCAAACCGATCATAGTAGATTTTGTCTTTCTTCAGGTCTCCGACTAGCTGGCGGAAGTACCATCTAGTAGCTCGGCTCTCCTGGTGGAATGGGAGCGAGCCGCAGAAAACAGTGGAAAGGGATGGGGAGGGAGGCCTCTCCCACTGCTTTTAATAACAAACGAGCAGCTGGTTAGCTGGGGTGATATCTGCAGCTGCATATCACTCCGGTACTAGAAGTCAAATGACGTACGAAATGATTCGGAGGCAAGTAGTTAGGTCAGCAGCTACAGTTCCTGTAGCTGCTGACTTTTAATAAAAGGAAACCTACCTTTTCAGAGATCCAGCGACATCCTCAACCGGGCCAGTTCTTCACCGGTCTTCGAGTCCCCGGTGCCAGCATATTCACAGCCGGCTCCCCACTGCACATGCGCAAGCCAGAATGCGCTGTATGAATGGTCCCGCAGCCTCCTGGGACCTGTGACGTGTTCTAGGAGTTTGTGGGCAGGGAGGGGGGAGATGAACTTCTGGTGGAATCATCTAGGTGAATTCAGTGAAAATGAGAGAGTGTAACTAACAAAACTAGGTACCCCCCCCCCCCGGAGATTCCCTCACATCTAAAAGCAATTATAGTGGCTGTTCAGCCGCTCGATTGCTTTTACAGGCGGCAGGAGGGGATCCTGTGTGACTGGCTGGAGCCACAATGACGTCACTCCTGCGCATGCGTGCTGGTGCCGCCACTAAGCCCAGTGCGCCTGCGCCCGATGTCTATGGCGCATGCACCGTGAACATTGGTGCCGCTATTTCTGCAAATATCTCCTAAAACTTTTAAAATGAGGGACAAATGAGGAGGAAAGAGGGACAGAGGAACATTGTTCCAAATCAGGGACAGTCCCTCAAAATCAGGGACAGTTGGGAGCCATGTAATAGTAAGAGAAAAAATATTTCTACTATCAAAACTATAAGAAGACATTATTACCTCATCTTCTCTGGGCACACACTCACTAGCCGCTAAATTGAATCTATTACCGGTGTTCCATCAGATTTGGCGACCCGTCAGTTTTCATAACGGAAGTGACGTTCCATCAAGGCCATCTTGGTATACCCTGCACTTGTCCACTCTAAGCCTACAATCTGAAGTCGGGTTTTTACACCCATCAAAGTCTTGTAGTTCAGAAGTATTTTTAATAGTAAACTCAGCTTATATTGTGAAATACAGGATTTAGAACTCCGTGACACTGGTTTGATGTAGAATTTTAGCCAGCTCATTTGCTAATCTGACAGAAGACCGCTGCTTTTAAAATTCAACATCAAACCAGTGTCATGGAGTTCTAAATATTGTAGTTCACTATATAAGCTCGGTTTACTGATAAAAATAATTATGGAATGCAAGACTTTGATGGGTGTAAAAAGATGTCCGCTTGGGGACTTGAGACTCTAGGCTTAGTGCGGGGTGTACCAAGATGGCCGTATCGGAACGTCACTTCCGTTACAATATTTGACGGCTTGCCTAATCTGACGGATCATTGGGCTTCCGGTAGGCTACAACAACATGACCGCTATCTCTCTGCATTGAGGACATCCAGAAGAATCATTTAATATTCAGACTGTAATAACTTGATAGTGACTTTTTTGAGCTATAACGACGAATATTGCTTTCTATACTTGCTTTTTTTTTTTAACTACTTGAGACCCGCGCTATAGCCGAATGACGGCTACAGCGCGGACCTCCTTTGCTGAGACTACGTCTATTGACGTTGTCCCGTGCACGAGCGGCCTGCGCGCCCCCTGGGGGGGGCACGCGGCGCGCTCTGTGATCGGCGAGTCTATGAGACTCGCCTGATCACCGATCCGAGCAAGGGGTCGATCCCGACCCCTTACCACGTGATCAGCTGTCAGCCAATGACAGCTGATCATGTGATACAACAGAGCCGGTAATCTGCTATTATTCCTCCTCGCGCTGACAGCGCGAGGAGAAAAAAAAAGAGCCGATCACCGGCGGCCGTGATCGGGACATCAGTCCCGATCACGGCCAGCCCTGCCAGTGCCCACCTGCCCCCTGCCAGTGCCACCTCAATAAAAAATAAGTGCCCCCCGTCAGTGCCCACAGTGCCACCCAGCAGTACCCACAATCTGCCTCAACAAAGGTGCTGCACCCCAGTGCCACATATCCGTGCCCATCAGTGCCGCCCATCAGTGCCCAGCAGTGCCACCTATCAGAGCCACCTATCAGTGCCACCTATCAGTGCCCATCAGTCCCATCTATCAGTGGTACCTATCAGTGCCCCTTAGTGCCACCCATCCATGCCACCCATCAGTGCCACCCATCCGTGCCATCTTATCTCTGCCCATCTTTGCCCATCAGTGCCGCCTTATCTGTGCCTATTGGTGCCGCCTTAACTATGCCTATCAGTGCCCACCAGTGCAGCCTATCAGTGCCCACCAGTGCAGCCTATCAGTGCCCACCAATGCAGCCTATCAGTGCCGCCTCATCAGCGCACTTCAATGAAGGAGAAAAATGACCCGTTTGCAAAATTTTATAACAAACTATTAAACATGATTTGTTTTTTTTTTGCATCTTTTTTTGTTTGTTTAGCAAAAAATAAAACTCCAAGCTGTAATTAAATACCACCAAAAGAAAGCTCTATTTGTGGGAAAAAAATGATAAAAGTTTCATTTGGGTACAGTCTTGTATGCCCGCGCAATTGTCATTCAAAGTGCATCAGCGCTGAAAGCTGAAAATTGGTCTGGGCAGGAGGGGGGTTTAAGTGCCCAGTAAGCAAATGGTTAATGAAAGGAGAATGGGTGCTATGAAATGGTTTACTGATCAGAACCACCGCTAGGGGGAAACCAAGAGAAAGCGCGTTCCACAGCGGCTTCCTGATAACAGTGACACTCAACCGAACCGAGTGATTGGGCAATCTTCACAGTGACAGAGAGACGTTATGCCTGCGTAGAGCTAAAGCAACCACAAGAGGGCGACAACAGCTTTCAGAAGTAATAGCAGGAAGTCTCAGAGCAGAAGTTTGTAGCGGCCATTTTGTTGTAGCCCGGAAGTGTCATGAGGGTTGGTTTTAATTTCAACAAGAATCCTCCTGGTGGGGTTGTGAGTCTGCAGAGTGTGTGCCCAGTGAGGAGGAGGTAATAATGTCTTCTTATTATGAGAGAAGGGGGTCCCAGCACTGTGTGTGGACTGGATGGGGGGGGGAATCATGTCACCTCCACACATCATCATCTTCCTGCAAGTCCTGTGATGTGTGGAACATTAGATGGGGGGCTCTGCTGGGCAGACATATCACTTCCCTCTGTTTTTTTGTGTCACCTGGGTTTTTCTGCATTACTCCCATTGTGAGATGCTGAATTTGGGGAGCCAATAGACCCCAATGTTGGCTATAGCAGCTGGGAGCAATACCGTTCCAAAACAGGGCAGGCCCGGTGTTCTGTCGAGGTGCCCCCTTCAAATTGTGCCCGGGATGTACCGCGCATGCACTGTACGGAACAGCAATGCAGCTGATTTGCCGATCATCTGGGCTTATGTAACCAGGGAGCATGCATGCATCTTGATGGGAGGTACCATTTCACAGGCACAATTTAAACCTATACAAACAGCGGGGGAGACCGAAGTTCTCAGATTGTGCATCGCTGCTGCTGGAGGGCGGCTAGTGGCTGTGTTGAAGAGCTGGTTTTGTCTGTGTTGCAACCCGACCTTTCACACAGGCAAAACCGGGCATTCAACACTGCAAAACCGGACCACTGTAAAGCTGCCCCACAACAGTGAGGCACGATGTGAGAACTACGGTCTCCCCTTGCTGTTTGTATAGGTTTCAATTGTGGCCATGAAATAGTATCTCCCATCGAAAGATGCCTCCTACGCTGTGCGCTTGCTCCCTGGTCACGTCACTCCAGCTGATCTGCAAATCTCCTGAAGTGCGACTCCGTCCTGCGCATGCGCGGGCACTATTCGATGGGGGGCACTTCTCGACGGAACACCGACACACTGTCAAGGATGAAGAATTTGGAATCTTTCATGGGCAACTCTAGCAGATACTAATTTCTCTTTTCGAAGTAATCTGGTTTTAGGCAGTCTGACAAGGAGAATGATCACAGCTCAGATAGCAAGCAACTGAGCCGCAAAATAGAAAATAGTTACATAGTTAGTAAGGTTGAATATAGACACCAGTCCACCCAGTTCAACCTGAGTGAGTGTCTACAATTGTCCCTATCCCTGTACATTGCACACTCACATCGGTCCCTACCCTCAAGGAGCCCACAATCCAAGGTCCCCCTTCATATACTAGGGCCAATTTTTGGACCAAAGCCAATTAACCTCCCAGCGTGTCTTTGGAAAATGATTTGCTAAGCTATTTATAGACTTGCCAGGCTTCACAAGTTTGTTGCACAATTGCAGCAAGTCTGCATTGCATGACTCCAGATCAACTTTCTTTGCAAACATTCTGCAAGTCTGCTGCAAGTTCTGGTTCAGTTATGTTGTGCAATAGTCATCCCACCACAGGGGGCACTGTGGCTAAATTTTCCTGCTGAAGACTTGCAGAGCTTTTGCTGTAAACTCACCACTGCAACTTTGCTCTGGCTAGAGCAGAGGTCTCAAAGTACCGGCCTGCTGGCCATTTACAGCCCACAGACTGTTTACAAACGGCCCGCAGTACTGGTCCACCAGGATCAGGGCCAGACTGGCCTACTGGAATACCAGGAAATTTCCCAGAAGGCTGCCTGCCCTGGGGTCACTTTGAGCTGTGGCTGCAGCGGCAGGGCCGATCCTGGGCAGGTACACAGCGTGTGCCGCAAGCTGGGGGGGGGGGGTGCTCCCCTCCCTCCTCCTCTTCTTGTGTTTGTCACACACAGCGGGAATCTCCTACTGTTTCATGGAGCTTCATAGTTTCATAGTTTCATAGTTAGTAAGGTTGAATAAAGACACCAGTCCATCCAGTTCAACCTGAGTGAGTGTCTACAATAGACCCCATCCCTGTACATTGCACACTCACATTGGTCCCTACCCTCAAGGTGCCCACAATCCAAGGTCCCCATTCATATACTAGGGCCAATTTTGGACAGAAGCCAATTAACCTACCTGCATGTCTTTGGATTGTGGGAGGAAACCGGAGTACCCGGAGGAAACCCAGCTTGGGTCTGAAATTTTCAGCGGCGCTGTAACCAAGTGCCGGCTTCTGTGATAGGCGGCACACTGATCCAATGCCAAGAAATTTAATCGGTGTGATGTGTATCATAGAAGCCCATCCAGGAGGTGGGACTTTGTTACGGCAGCCACCCGGGCAATTCAAATCCAAGCTCCCTGACACAGCGGGAGATCGCCGCTCTGTGTGATCCAGGCACTGATGAGGCTGCATTTGATGGCCACATTGAGACTTTATTTGATGGGCACAGTGAGGGTGCGTTTGATGGGCACACTGAGGGTGCGTTTGGGCACTAGTAGGCTGCATTTGATGGGCACAGTGAAGAAGCAGTGACTGGTAGCAAGCATCAACTACCAATGTATCTAGTTTAATGTTGTTTTTGAACTTTGAAAGTTTGCATGCGGCCCTCGTAGGATATGAAAACTTGTCCAGTGGCCCTCAGGTAATTTGTGTTGGAGACTTGCCACACAAATTTGCTACAAATTGGAAAAGTGTCAACGAGAACTTGTGCTTCAAATGCTCTGCAAGTGTACAACTTGCCGGTAAACACATGCAGCAGATTAACAGGTTTACAATTAAACACTGCCACAAATTTGTGGCAACTTATCCTTGTTATCTGGGAGACTGGCGGTCAGTCTGGCACCTGCACAGTGATCCGGTATTCCTCTGATCACCAGAGTAAGCGATGATGAAGGGAGTTGTGAGCCACCAGAATACGTTGGCTGTTACCCACTGATCTTTAATTAAAAGGGTTGTAAACACTTGTTTTTAACCTTCATGCATTCTATCCTTTTTTACTGCAGCATTCTGAGCCCCGAATTTCGCACGACAGGAACGAGCACACCAGCTCCAGCCGGTGTCTCGTGATCTGATTGGATAGATTGATAGCGCAGCCATTGGTTCCTGCTGCTGTCAATCAAATCCAATGACGCGGGGCGGGGCTGAGTCCATCATTCAGTGTCAATGGACTCCGAATGCTGGACTCGGGAGCGCACCTGCAAGTAACCCCCCAGAGAGCTCTTCTCCTAGGGGGTTTACTGATGCGGGGAGGAGCCGTGAGCAATGTTGGGGGACCCCAGAAGACAATTATTGGGGCCACTCTTCAAAAATGAACTGCACAGTGGAGGTAAGTATAATATGTTTACTTTTATTTTTTTATTAAAGCGAGGGTTTACAACCCCTTTAACAGAAGGTTCAGTGGCTAAGTGGTTAGCACTTCCATCTGGCAGCACTGGGGTTGTCAGTTTGAATCACAACAACCATGACACTACCTGCCTGGAGTTTGCATGTTCTCCCTGTGTGGGATTCCTTCAGGGACTCCAGTTTCCTCCAACACTCCAAAAACTTGCTGGTTGGTTAATTGGCTCCTGTCTAAATTGGCCCTAGTATGTATAAATGTGAGCGAGGAACCTTAGATTGGCAGCTCCTAGAGGGCAGGGACTGATGTGAATGTATAATACATATGTAAAGATCTGTGTAAATTGATGGCGCTATATAAGTACCTGAAATAAATATTAATGGAACTGTCTATCCAAGGCATAAGCCTGTGCGTGCAGTCTATATTTATGACAATATATTTGATGGGTTTTTTATATTGACTTTTGGCAGTTTCAAGTTCATAAACGACTGAATATTTCAAGTGCACGGAGGTGGAAGTAGTTGGGACACAAGGACTTCATGATGAACTGGCTGCCCCTCACATCACCAGGTAAGAGGAGACTTTCATTTCTTGTATTGAGGATCCTCCTAGATACACACATCCTCTGATATATGGAGATAACATGTCAGGTTCCTATAAGGTGTCAGGATGTCATTATTTATCCATGGAGGAGTATATAGAAGGACACAAGGATCTCTACAAGGACATCATGATGGAGAAGCGGCCGCCCCTCACATCACCGGGTAAGAGGAGACATTCATTTCTTGCAAAGGAGAAAAGAGTATTGAGGATCCACCTAGATACACACATCCTCTGATATAAAGATATACACACACTGACTGAATGCATTGTTTCTGTTTCCTACAGATGGATCCAGTACCAAAAACCCTCCAGAGAGATTTCCCCGTCCTCTGAATTCCTGGGACTCCACACAGGAACATCAGGAGATCCCTCAGGAGGATCAGGTAGGTAGTGTTTATTTTCAACTGTTTTTGTAAATGGTCTTAACAAACACCCAGTGGATCCTTGTAATATCTGTATTATTCTATTTTTAAGTGGGAGAATCTGAATACGATTAAAACTGAAGTGAAAGAAGAACCTGAAGAGCAATTTGTGATGGGTGATGATCCCTGTAAGGAAGAAGATCCTCCAGAGATCAGCACAGGTGAGTAATAAACACTAAATCCAGAGAAGAGTCCCAGATTCTCCTAGTTCAGTCACTACAACAATCTCTTCTCCTCCCCCCACCTCTGTCAGCAGACAGTAATGGGGAGACAGTATGTGCCCAGTGGGGGAGTCAGGAGCCATCAGCCTCTATTAGACTCCGGCTCTCCTCCTCATATCATGTCATTGTGTTACCAGCCAAGAGACGTGACCAGTCTCCCCCCACACACACTCTCTGGGGTCTCTCATACACCTCAGTACAGGGGGCTTCACTACCATCTTTATTCACAGACCCCGGAGTGAGTAATGCCAAAATCGAGGAGGAAGAACGTTTGTGGATTAAAGAGGTAGATTTTCCTAGAGAAATCGGTATAGTTAAGTAGTAGACATTAAACCAGAAACCGTCAAAAATAATATATACTGAGAAGTACATCTGAGACAATTTCCAGAAGAGATGATCAAGATGGTAATTTAGGTTGTGAAAAATTGTAAACCTTTTTTCTTGAATGTTAAAAGATAAGTTCACCTTTTAGTTAAATGTTACACCCATGTTTACCGAGCAGCTCCTGCACAACCCCAAATCCCTGTTGTGAAAGCAGGCTGGGGATCTTCTCCCCACACCCGCTGTCACAATTAAAAAAATTCAGAGTTCTGTGAATGGGAAAACTACAACTATCATCAGCCATTGTGGCTGACATCTTGTAGTTCTCAATGAACTAACAGGGCGCTGAAGAGCGAGCTTGGTAGTTGATTGATCCTTCCTGTCATTCACAAACTGCCTGCCCCTATGAGGTACAGGCAAGCAGCTCCGCTAACAGTCTGCAGGAGCCTGAGATTACACCCACGGTCTGCTGATGATCGGGGGTGCTATGCTTCATAGGTTTCTAATAAAACATGTAAAAAAATATACATTTTTTTTTTTTTTTTTTTTTTTTTAAATCAGGTGAACTTCTTCTTTAAAATATAACTAAAGGCAATGTTTTGGATGGCGTGGAGAGAGATTAGAACGCTTGTCGGATTTTATTGCTGTCAGTGTCCCCGTTAGGGAGATTCACCTTTATTTCTCCTGTTTACCATTATCATTAAAAGTGAAAGATAATCCTACATTTTTGGTTGTCCCCAGAAAAGTAATAGAGGGGAAATCTTCTAATGGGAACACTAGATTCGTGACCTGGGGGGCCCCCAAGAAATGACCTTAATTTGCAGGTGTTTCCTCTCCCTTCCTGTTTTATGGGACAGGAAGTAAAGGTAAATCTCCCCAATGGGACAAAGATGGCAATCAATAAACTGACAGGGGTTATAACCCTCCCTTACTTGATCCAAAATGGGGAATAAAGGCTTTGCCTATAGTTCTATTTTAACTTCAAAACGTATATTTTATGATACTAACACAATCGGACATCTAAATAAGGCCCTGCTTATTTTATGCAGATGGACAACTTGGAACATATAATATAGTAAAGCTTCCCCTTATCTCAACAAATGGGGAAAAAGATGAGGATATCACATCCAACTCTTCAGAAGAAACCCCCATTTACCGAAACCTCCATCCGACAACTCACACTACAGATCTGTTATCTACAATCAGTGATTCTTCTGTCACCTTTACCAACGGCAATCAAACAGCTCATAAAGAGGGTGAAACTTTCCCTTGTTCTGACTGCGGCAAATGTTTTCATCAGAGAACTCATCTTGCTTCACACCAGAGGTCTCATGCAGGGAAGGAGTCCCACTCTTGTTCTGAGTGCGGGACATGTTTTTCCTCCAGAAAAATTCTTGCCGACCATCAGAGAACTCACAGCGGAATGAAACAATTTTCGTGTTCCGAATGCGGGAAAACGTTTACTTCGAAATGGTCTCTTATGAGACATCAAAGAGTTCACACAGGAGAGAAGCCGTATTCGTGTTCAGAATGCGGGAAGCATTTTTCCCTGATGGACCATCTTATTAATCACGAGAGAACGCACACCGGAGAGAAGCCGTTTTCATGTCCTGAATGTGGGAAACGCTTTACGCAGAAATCAGGCGCACTAAGGCATCTGAGAAATCACACTGGTCTAAAGCCGTTTTCATGTTCTGAATGTGGGAAGTGTTTTCCCAGGAAAGGAGCCCTAATCACACATCAGCATGTGCATTCTGTAGAGAAGCCATATTCTTGTTCAGAGTGCGGAAAATGTTTCCCCACCTCGTCTCATCTGAACCATCACGAAAACACTCACATGTCTGAAAAGCCGTTTTCCTGTTCTGAATGTGGGAAGTCCTATGTTCAGAGAGGGCATCTTACTTTACACCTAAGATCTCACACAGGGGAAAAGCCGTTTTCATGCCCCGAATGCGGGAAATGTTTTCCTCAGAAAGACAGCCTTTCTAAACACCAGAGATGTCACACAGGAGAGAGGCCGTATTCCTGCACTGAATGTGGAAAATGTTTTTCCAGCAAACAAAGTCTTAAATCACACCAGTCGGCTCACACAGGGGTGAAGCCATTTTCATGTTCAGAATGTGGAGGATGTTTTTCTCGGAAGGGAGCCCTAATAAGGCATCAACGTGTGCACACGGGAGAGAAGCCATATTCATGTTCAAAGTGCGGGAAATGTTTTGTGACCAGGGCTCATCTTATCTATCATGAGAAGTCTCACATGTCTGAAAAGCCATTTTCCTGTTCTGAATGTGGAAAGTCCTTCACTCAGAGAGGGAGTCTTATTTCACACCAGAGATGTCACACGGGGGAAAAGCCGTTTTCATGCTCCGAATGCGGGAAATGTTTTCCTCACAAAGACACTCTTATAAAACACCAGAGATGTCATACGGGGGAAAAGCCCTTTTCGTGCCAAGAATGCGGAAAATGTTTTCCTCAGAAGAATTATCTTATTAGACACGAGAGAAGTCATACGGGAGAAAAGCCATTTTCCTGCGCTGAATGCGGGAGATGTTTTTCCACCATACAAAATCTTATTTCACACAAGAGAACTCACACTGGAGTGAAGCCATATTCATGTTCAGAATGTGGGAGATGTTTTTCCTGGAAAAAAGCTCTGATCAGGCACCAGCGTTTGCACTTAGCAAAGAGTTTCCAGATCTCATCTTCTCTATTGCAAGAAGGCTCACATGACTTTTCATCAACCTACTTTATAGAAACACCAAAAGTTGAAGGACTGGACTGAGTTGATGATGAGCTGGTCCCCTTTTTATTATCATCATCGACTTGCCAAAGTTTAATAAAAGCTTTGATAATGTTGTTTTGTTTGTGTGTGTGTGTGTGTACACTATTTTCATGTGTGCATCACAGGAGAGTTTATTGTAAGACCATTTGGTTATGCCCCACCTCCAGGTGACTGGACACATAGTAGGTAGGGATCAAGCAGAAGTGTAGTCAGTAAACAAGCCAAAAAGTAGTCACAGGTTGGGATCAAGCAAAAGCATAGTTGAGGAGCAAGCCAGAGGTTGGTAACCTGTGATAGCGAAGATGCTGACCGCAGCAGCAGTGACTAGAGCAAGATATTGGCTAGAGAGAGCACAATAATCTGGCAAACAGGAAGTGCAAAGGCATAGATTAAATAGGAAGTTTATGGGAGGAGCAAAGAGTTCAAAGTTCAAGAATAAGGCAGGATCGTCTAGCAGATCAGACAGGGAGAGCGTTCCAACATCTCAGGTGGCTCAGCAAGAAAAGTTACTGCCAGGCACAGCAGAGGCCCCCAGCTTAACTCAGTCCTGCATAACCGCTCCCACTCCCAACATTGCCTCAGTTTTTTTTGTTAGTGCCTATTGGTGATAGACTTGTCTCCGTTAGTCTGTAACTGCTAAGCCTCACTGCTCCAGAGCACCTGTAGTTATCTGGATTAGCCCCTATAAATTGCAAATTTCTAGAGGGCTGTACCCAGACCCCAGTGAGAAGAACAGGGAAGGCTTGTAAGTTGCAACTCCACTGGATCCCACTTTGTGTGCTCACCTTGGTATGCATTTGCATTGTATGAGTTAGCCAGGGCGGTGCTATGTAGGTCCAAGGCTGCGGTATGCTGTAGCAATGCCCATACCCCGCAAGGTAGCCTTACTGGGATGAGGTGAAGACTGAGCCTTTTGGCTCTGCTGCGTATTTTGTAAGTTTTTCCTCTATTTTGGTGAGTTCCCACATGCTGGTTCTCTGTCGGGCTGTGGGGGGAATTTAGGCATGGTCACCAGATATTCCTGTTGCGCCTGGGAGCTGCATTCCCAGAACAGCTGGTGCCGGAAGGCACCATTGTGCTGTACTGCTCTATGATCTTTTGGTGCTGGATGAGCGTGTGCCACCTAGGCTACGGTACAAGAGAGCTGTTAGTTTAGTGCACATCATTTTTTTTTTTTTTTTTTTTTTTTTTTGGTTGATCTGTTACTTGTGAGTATTGCAAACATGACAGGTCTGGGACCAGGTGGACTAAAAACTTCCACATGCACTTTGTTTTGTTTTGCTTTGTATCTTTTATGGTCACTTTACAGAAAAAGCAAGGAAGCATAAACATCTGTAATATTTGTATGTGCTTTATTAAATGCGAATCCCATATACATACACATAAATACGAATGTTGTACATACAAATTACTTACAATTGTAGAACAACAATACAAGACAAAGTATTACAGATATCCTGTACATCAGGGTCCCCAGATCACCCCCCCATTAAATCAGGGTCCTCTGAGTTCCCCCTTACATTATGTTCCCCAGAGACTCACCACACATACATCAGGGTCCCAAAGTCTCCCCATATTAAATCATTGTCCCCAGAGCCCCCATCACATTAAATCAGGGTGCTAAGAGTATCCCACATTATAGTTACATAGTAGGTGAGATCAAAAAAAGACACAAGTCCAACCTGTGTGTGTGATTATATATGTCAGTATTACATTGTATATCCCTGTATGTTGTGGTCATTCAGGTGCTTATCTAATAGTTTCTTGAAACTATCAATGCCCCCCGCTGAGACCACTGCCTGTGGAAGGGAATTCCACATCCTTGCTGCCCTTACAGTAAAGAACCCTCTACATAGTTTAAGGTTAAACCTCTTTTCTTCTCATTTTAATGAGTGGCCATGTGTATTGTTAAACTCTCTTCCCCAAAAAAGTTTTATCCCTATTGTGGGGGGGTCACCAGTATGGTATGGGTAAATTGAAATCATATCCCCTCTCAAACGTCTCCTCTCCAGAGAGAATAAGTTCAGTGCTCTCAACCTTTCCTCATAACTAATATCCTCAAGACCCTTTATTAGCTTAGTTGCCCTTCTTTGTACTCGCTCCATTTCCAGTACATCCTTCCTGAGGACTGGTGCCCAGAACTGAACAGCATACTCCAGGTGAGGCCGGACCAGAGTCTTGTAGAGCAGGAGAATTATCGTTTTATCTCTGGAGTTGATCCCCTTTTTAATGCCAATATTCTGTTTGTTTTGTTAGCAGCAGCTTGGCATTGCATGCCATTGCTGAGCCTATCATCTACTAGGACCCCCGGGTCCTTTTCCATCCTAGATTCCCCCAGAGGTTCTCCCCCCCGCGCGGTAAGGTAAGCAGAAATAGGTAAACTAGGATATGCTAATTCCTAATATGTGGGCTGATTGCTGTACTATGAGGACTACCACATATATATTTAGGACAGCTTGTAAACACAGGGAGATTCCCAAGTCTGTAACGTAGCGCTCCACCTGTTGGTCGTGTAGCCTGTGTTCAGTATAGTGGTGTCAGAAGTACTCACAGCCCTGCAGCCATGCTCCCTTCCAAGTATTCTGGTGTAAGACTACCAAGCCGCCTCCCAACTCATGCAGATCATTCACATGTCACTCAAGGCAAACGGGATCTCCATGCTGTGTCGAGTGAGCTGGACTGAGTAACAGTGGCTCTGAGCTCCGGTCACGTGGGTGGTCAGATGAGATACAGGTACTCCAATGACACATCCATGGGTTCTCCTGGAATATATAGTGGTTGGGCCATTGGTGGGCACGTCCCTGCGTTTACATGTTTCCTCCACTCCAAACTCGCTCATCCATGTCTTTATGGGCCTTGCTTTGTGCACTGGTGGGCAGTCATGTTAGAACAGGAAGGGGTCCACAAAGTTGGGAGCATGACCTTTGGAGCTACACCGTTGGATCATTTTTCGGGCAAACTGGTGCAAACAGAGACCTTGAGAAACATTGGGGGGCGAAGTCTCCTCTCGCCGCTTCGGAAACTGTTCCAGTGGCGTATGAGCTGCTCGGAATGGTTCCATGAGAAAGCCAGCTGCAAATAACGATACTGGAGTTATGGCTGATGTTGGGGATGGCCCGAACAAACCCCATACCCCCCCCCCTCCCCCCCCCGGTTTGGTTTGCAGCAGCAGAAAATGCGAGCAGACCAAAATTTTTTACCAAATTGTGAACCCTAAAGTTTTTGGGACACGAACATGAAAAAACAAAAGTGCTAATTTTAAAGGCTTATATGCAAGTTATTGCCATAAAAAAAATGTATGGGGGCCCAGGTACTGCCCCAGGGGACATGTATCAATGCAAAAAAAGTTTTTAAAATGGTCATTCATTTTCAGGAGCAGTGATTTTAATGATTTCAATAATGCTTAAAGTGAAACAATAAAAATGAAATATTCCTTGGGGGGGGGGGGGTCCCCTTAGTCTGCCTGTAAAGTGGTGGATCTATCTGATGTGTTTTACAGTGCTGTAGCAAAATTACATTTCTAAAGGAAAAATAAATCATTTAAATTGCTTGCATCTGTAATGTATTGTCGGTGCCCAGCAATGTAGATAAAAATCTATGAAAAAATCGGTGTGGTCCCCCCACCCAGGCCATACCAGGCCCTTCGAGTCTGGTATGGATATTAAGAGGAACTCCACAACAAAATGTAAAAGAGACAGCAGTCGGCGGGATGCCTCCCATCGAGGCAAAGGGTTTTTTTTTTTTCAATTTTTTTGGCTCCGTCGGGTGACGTGATTGACAATGGATGTACATCACGGGACGCTTTTTTTTTTTTTTTTTTTTTTCTTTTTTTAATAAAGGCATTGTCCAAAACTGTGTATTGTGGTTTTTACTTTTTGACACTTTTTTGGTGAATGAGTAGGGGTACCCGATACCCATTCACATAGGGGGGGTGGGATCTGGGGGCCGAGATTTCTATAAGCCCTCTGCCCGCAGACCCCGACAACCAATGGCCAAGGTTGTGGGGATGAAGCCCTTGTCCCCATCAACCCCAAAACACCCTCCCCGCGTTTAGGGCAAGTGGCCTGGTGTGGTTCAGGTGGGGGGCGCTCACTCGCCACCGACCCCCCCCCAACCCCCCATCCTGGCCTGCCAGTCTGCTTGCTCGGATAAGGGCCCGGTATGGATTTTGGGGGGGAAGCAATGGCATTTTTTTTTCTTAATTCTGTCATAGGGTTTCCCTTAACCACTTCAATACACTGTATTATATACTGTACACTGAATGCAGAGTGTATATATATATATATATATATATATATATATATACATACACACTACACAATATATATTTTAATACACTGCATGCACTGTGTGTGTGTGTGTGTGTATGTATGTGTACACATACTAAACTGCCTGCACGCCATTAACTGACCTGCCTCTAGCTAACGTTCTCTCATTCATTACACTATATACGGCTGCCGTGTGAGCACTCCTATATAGTGTGAGATGTGAACTTAGCCCCCTGAACCATGATTGGCTAAAGGCACCCTGCCTTTGGCCAATCATTGCTCTCACAGCAGAGCACTCTGTGATTGGCCAAAGCATGCAAGTCAGGTGTATGCTTTGGCCAATCATCACACATCGATGCACTGAGATCTTGCAATGCATTATGGGGCGTTCCATGGCACTCAAATTTGCTGCGAACACCCCATAATGTTCGGTATTCACCGTACGGGCAAACATCCGGACCATCTCTAGCTGATATCTTCAGCCATAATCCCGGTAAACCACTTGCAACGTCACTGTATATACAGTATCTCACAAAAGTGAGTACACCCCTCACATTTTTGTAAATATCTTATTATATCTTTTCATGTGACAACACTGAAGAAATGGCACTTTGCTACAATGTAAAGTAGTCAGTGTACAGCTTGTATTACAGTAAATTTGCTGTCCCCCTCAAAATAACGCAACACACAGCTATTAGGGCACTTTATTACACTGAGGCACGGGGGCATCGGCGCTAAATCTCCGCTAGTTTTAGTGGCACTTTACTGTTGTTTTAGGGTCGCTTTTCGGCTGATAGCGGGGCGCTTTTAACCCCTTCTAGAAGCCGAATAAAGGATTAAAAGTGCCACTGACATAGCACTTTGCAGGTGCTTCGGCGGCACTGCCCATTGGTGTACTGAGGCACTTTGCAGGCGATATAGCGCTAAAAATAGTGCCTGCAAATCACCTGTAAAGCGCCTCTCCTATCACCTGCTTTCACACTGGAGCGGTGCGCTTGGGGGACGTTAAAAAAAAGTCCTGCAAGCAGCATCTTTGAGGCGCTTTAGGAGCGGTGTATACCCCTGATCCCTCCATAAAGAGTACTTGTCACATGCTTATTACTGTCACAAGGGATGTCTATATTCCTTGTGACAGTAATAAAAGTGATACATTTTTTTTAAAATAACAGTGTAAAAAAATAATAATAATATAAATTGATAATCAATTTTTTTTTTTTAACCACTTGCCGCCCGCCCGCCCACCGTCAAATGATGGCTGGGTGGTGCGGCTCTCGTTCTGGGTGGATGTCATATGATGGCCTCCCAGAACGAACACTCTCACGTGCCTGCGGCGGAGCGAGACGCGACGATCGCTGCCATGCCGTGTTGCTAGGACACAGCGCGACCCCGATCTCTGTAAAGAGCCATGACTCTTCAACCATGTGATTGGCTGTGTCCAATCACAGCTGGTAACCTTGCCTCACACTGACAGAGTGTGAGGAGAGGAGAGCCGATCAGCGGCATTTCCTCACAGGGGGACATCTAGGTATGTAATCGGAGCACTGATCCTCAGTACCCTTGTAATGACATATTCAGCGACCCATCACAGTTTGCTATGGAAGTGACATTCTGTCACCGCCATCTTGCTACACCCCACACTCGTTCACAGTAAGGATACACTAAGAAGGGGGAAAGCGGACATGTTGTTACACCCACTGGAGTTTTGCATTTTACACGTATCTATAACAGTAAAGTGAGTTTATATAGTGAAATACAGGACTTAGAACTCCGTCTGACTGCTTAGATGTTTAATTTTAAAAGCAGCGAACTTCTGTCAGATTAGCAAACCTGTAAGATGAGCAGGATTGCCGCTGCTTTTAAAATTCAAGATGTAAGTAGTCAGACGGAGTTCTGAGTCCTGTATTTCACTATATAAACTGACTTTACTGTTATAAATACGTGTAAAATGCAAAACTCCGGTGGGTGTAACAACATGTCCGCTTTCCCCTTTCTTAGTGTATCCTTACTGTGGACGAGTGTGGGGGTGTAGCAAGATGGCGGCAACGGATCGTCACTTCTTCAGCAAACTGCGATGGGTTGCCGAATATATCGCTACACCCTAA
This sequence comes from Lithobates pipiens, assembly GCF_037356315.1. Taxonomy (NCBI): domain Eukaryota; kingdom Metazoa; phylum Chordata; class Amphibia; order Anura; family Ranidae; genus Lithobates; species Lithobates pipiens. The sequence continues at coordinate 2,851,861 of NW_027507874.1, forward strand.
TTACGATTAAGTGCCACCAGTGCCAGCAATGAGTACCCATAACTGCCAGCAATCAGTGCCCACAATTGCCAGCAATCAGTGGCCATTAGTGATGCCAGTCAGTGCTGGCTATCACTGCTGCCCATCAATCACTCCCATCTGTGCCCACCAGTGCCGCCTACCATTGCCCATCAGTGCCCATAAGTGCCGCCTCATCAGTGCCCATCAGTGAGGGAGAAAAATTACTTATTTACAAAATTTACTGACAGAAACTAAGAAAAACCTTTTTTTTTTTCATAATTTTCAGTCTTTTTTTTTTTTTTTAAAGCAAAGGCCTTAGAGAATGTATTTCTGGGTTTTGCAATTTTTTTTTATGTCATGCGTTTTTTGTGCTTTAGCATGACATGTTTGGTATCTATTTACTCGTGTGACATCATCAATTTAAAAAAATAAATGGGTTATGTATTGTGGGGTTTTTTTGCAATAAAATTTTAAAAAGTGTATTTTTTTAATTTTTTTCACAAAAACTGCCGTGCAAATAACACGTGACATAAAAGAAAATTGCAAAACCCACTAATTTATTCTCTAGGGCAGGGGTCTCCAACCCCCGGGCCGCGGCCCGCTACCGGGCCGTAGCCCGTTTGCAGCCGGGCCGCGAAGTGTGCACTGAGATGCGGTGTAGTGTCATATTTTGCTCCGGAAGTGACAGCGGCGGTCAGCACAGCGATCACCGCACTTCCGCCCACACAGCCCTGCCGCTACACTGCTGGGGGTGAAGCAGGCGAGCAGAGAGATGACATCATCTCCCACCGCCCGCCCACATCACCGCTGTTCCGCCCACATCACCGCTGTTCCGCCCACACAGCCCGGCCAGTATACTGTTGGAGGTGAAGCGGGGGAGCAGAGAGATTACATCATCTCTCACAGCCCGCCCCGCATCACCTCTGTTCTCTCTCACGCGGAACCCACCACTCCACTCCACTGCACTGCCTCTGTACTTAGTGACAATTTGCATTTAAGATGCTGCATCTAGTGGTATGTGTCTGTGGCAATCTGAATCTGGTGGCATGTGGCAAGTGACTGTGGCAATCTGCATCTGGTGGCATGTGTCTGTGGCAATCTGCATCTGGTGGCATGTGTCTGTGGCAATCTGCATCTGGTGGCATGTGTCTGTGGCAATCTGCATCTGGGGGCATGTGTCTGTGGCAATCCGCATCTGGTGGCATGTGGCAAGTGACTGTGGCAATCTGTATCTGGTGACATGTGGCAATCTGCATCTGGTGGCTGTGGCAAGTGACTGTGGCAATCTGTATCTGGTGACATGTGGCAATCTGCATCTGGTGGCAAGTGACTGTGGCAATCTGCATCTGGTGGCATGTGGCAATTGACTGTGGCAATCGGCATCTGGTGGCATGTGGCAAGTGACTGTGGCAATCTGCATCTGGTGGCATGTGGCAATCTGCATCTGGTGGCATGTGGCAAGTGACTGTGGCAATCTGCATCTGGTGACATGTGGCAATCTGCATCTGGTGACATGTGGCAAGTGACTGTGGCAATCTGCATCTGGTGACATGTGGCAATCTGCATATGGTGGCATGTGTCTGTGGCAATGCGCATCTGGTGGCATTTGGCAAGTGACTGTGGCAATCTGCATCTGGTGGCATGTGTCTGTGGCAATCTGCATCTGGTGGCTGGTGACATGTGGCAATCTGCATCTGGTGGCATGTGGCAAGTGACTGTGGCAATCTGCATCTGGTGGCATGTGTCTGTGGCAATCTGCATCTGGTGGCATGTGTCTGTGGCAATCTGCATCTGGTGACGTGGCAATCTGGTGGCATTGAACTGTGGCAATCTGCATCTGGTGACGTGTCAATCTGCATCTGATGGCATGTGGCAGTCTGCATCTGGTGGCAGGCGATGTGGCATGTGGAAATCTGGTGATAGGCAACGTGGCAAGCTGGTAGCAAGTGACAAGCTGCATCTAGTGACAGATTCTGCATTATGGTGAGTTGAACTATTTCATTTTATATTACAATATAATAATAAAAATGATGCACTTCAATCATCCTGACACCATATTAACCATGGTGTTGTGATGAAGTGCTAACACCAGCCATTTCCTGACAAATTGGCTGCGAAAAGCCGCATCGTCCCTCATGCGCCCACCCCCCCCGGGCCTTGCCACAATTTTCATCCACAATGCCGGTCCCCGGTGCCAAAAAGGTTGGGGACCACTGCTCTAGGGCCTTGCTTTAGAAAAAATATATATAATGTTTTTGTGGAGTCTAACAAATTTTCTATAAAAACAAACAAAACAAAAAAAAACTGTTTATTACATGTAAACAAAAAGTGGCAGAAAATTTCCGGTCTTCAGCTGATTAAAGTAATGCAGTGTCAATGCATGTGGATTATATATATAAATATAGATATAGTACTAGGATCTAATTATTATTCTAACTCAAACCGCATTAACACCAAGCCTATCTGCTCTTTATCACTGTGTTCTTCCTTCAACCCGGAAATGCTTCTCAGACTTCCGCTCTGTGCGTTCCACGGCTGACAGAACACCAGCTTGTCGCTTCCTGGTTGCCATAGTAACACCCAGGTCTGACGAAACACCTGACTGGCCTAGCTTTCAAAGTCCTACTTTGTAACAAAGCGCTGTTTACTGCAAGCCGAGCCACCACTAGAGGGCGCACGTCTGCTAGGTCACAGGCGGAAGTGTCCTCAGTGCAAAAGGTCCGGCGGCCATTTTATTGTAGCCCGGAAACCAGAGGATGATTTTTTTTTTTTTTTTAAACAAGATTCTTCGTGGAGAGGTGTGATTGTGCAGAGTGTGGCCAGTGAGGAAGAGGTAATATTAATACTATTCCTTATTATGAGAGAAGGGGGTCCCAGCACTCTGTGTGGACTGGATGGGGGGATCATGTCACCTCCACACATCATCATTATCTTCCTGCAAGTCCTCTGATGTGTAGCCCAGGGCAGGGTGCTGTGGAAATACACATATTGTACAGGAATAGATTCTCTTGCATGCACAGAGGTAGAAAGATCTGTGGTGATTATATGTAGACCTCTGCCTTTTGTTTGCTCTCCCCCTCCCCCCTCTTCTATTCAGCCGCTAGGAATGACCTGTGTGCACTGGAGTTGAAACCTTCACAGTTGCATGGATTTCCTGTCCGACAGTCCTGATTGGTCCGGCAGTGTCAGGTGGACGGGTCACATGTTTTTCCATACCTGGAAGTACTGGGTATCTCCTTCGGCTCTCCGCACTGAACAGAGCAGCGGAGACACAGCCAAAAATGATGGAGCCATTCCAGATTTGATTCATTCCAGGCTTGTCGGTCATTACCAGTGTAGGACAGGGAGCCATGACTTCCAGAAATGAGTGTTTCATTGACCAGGGTGAATTTGATTTAAATCAAAAAATTTTAACCACAGAAAGCGGAGTTCTGGCAAAAAAAAAAAAAAAAATTATATATATATATTTTTTTTTTTTTTTTTTTTTTTTTTTTTTTTACATCCTAGCATTATTGCTAATGAACTTTGAAAAAAAAGACTATATAATGATTAAGATAGCTTTTTAAAAAAATATGAATATCTTACTGTTGTCTTTTATGCCTCCATTTGTGGGGGGTTTCCATCCTTAATGTGGGCATGTGAATCTAGATCGCTTCCTGAAATACCTTGGTTGAGGTCTCACGCATGAGCGATTCAATGGCGGCCCTATCACCGAGTACATTACTGCCCACAGACTCCTGGGAAATGATGTTCCCAGGAGCACAGGCGAGGGAGGAGCTCCGCGGACCAGGAAGTGGCAGATTACCAGGACTACATAGCAACAGGCCCTTTCTGGTAAGTATAATATTTTCTTTTCCTCCAAATTATTTTTCTTCTAGGTTAAAAAGAGTCTTTTAAAGCGGAGGTCCAGGCTTTTTATGTTTATTAAAAGTCAGCAGCTACAAAAAGTGTAGTTGCTGACTTTTAATAAACAGACACTTACCTGTTCCACAGTCCAGCGATGCGGCCGAATGGAGCGTCGCTCCTCTACGCTGGCGCCTCCATTGCCATTCTGGGTACCCGGCCGTGACAGCTTTCGGCTTCATGGTCGGGCACACACGGCGCATGCGCTAGTCACACTGCACTCCCGGAGTGGACAGGCAATCTCCTGGGACATGACACATGTCCCAGGAGATTGCCTAGAGGGAGGGGCCGCCTAAGAGGGAGGAGTCGCCTTGGCGGTTCCTGGGCGGAAGGAGGAAGTGGGACAGGAAGTCCCCCCTCCCAACGAAGCCCCCACTCCCCCCCCCCCCCCCCAAAAAAAAATGACATGCAAAATGTGGCATGTAAGGGGGCGAGGAGTGCTTAAAGCGGAAGTTCCATTTTTTGGTGGAACTCCGCTTTAAAGCAGTAGTAAACTCAGATACCGTATATACTCGAGTATAAGCCGAGATTTTCAGCCTCTTTTTTGAGGCTGAAAGTGCCCCCCTCGGCTTATACTCGAGTCATCGCTGTCTGCCCGCTCGATCAGCGTGTCGAGCAGACAGACAGCGGCCATTCTGATTCAAAAGCCGCGCCTCCGGCTCCCCCTTCGCCTGTGATAGGCGGAACACTGAATTTCCCAGCAGCCTGTGTTCCGCCTATCACGGACTTCGTATCATCCTCGTACTACGGACGAGGATGATACGACGTCTGTGATAGGCGGAACACAGGCTGCTGGGAAATTCAGTGTTCCGCCTATCACAGGCGAAGGCGGCGGCGCAGCTTTTGAATTTTACAATGGCCGCCGACGAACGAAGAGGGCACGGGACGGAGGCAAGGCACAGGACGGCACGGCACGGGACGGGACGGGACGGGACCGGAGGCAAGGCATGGCGGCGAGGCACGGCGGCGAGGCACGGCGGCGAGGCACGGAGGCAAGGAGGCTCGGCACGGGACGGAGGCTCGGGACAAAGGCTCAGGACACAGGTAGGCTGGACACACACACACACACACACACACACACACACACACACACACACACACACACACACACACACACACACACACGGATGGATGGATGGATGGAGACACACACACACAGGGATGGATGGACGGACACACAGGGATGGACGGACACACAGGGATGGACGGACACACAGGGATGGACGGACACACACACAGGGATGGACAGGCATGTCTTACCCTCGGCTTATACACGAGTCAATAAGTTTGCCAGTTTTTTTGGGGGTAAATTGGGGGCCTCGGCTTATATTCGGGTCGGCCTATACTCGAGTATATACGGTACTCGAAATTACACAGAATGAAGTGTATTAAGTTATTTTAAATTAAAGTGCCATATAGGGAAAACCTATAAAACACTTCTTACTTGTAAAAACATTATTTTTTGTAAAGCTCTTTTTCGGTTGCAGACGCCGCCATACTGACTACTGTCTTCCACATTCAATAGGATTTTTACTTCCGCCCTTACTCCCCCTCCATGTCCATAATCTCGGGCGTCACTAGTTAGGAAAGCTTCATGTGGCAGAAATTGCACAAGATGGGTTTACTACCGCTTTAAAGTGGTTGTAAACCCCTACAGACAGCTTTTTGCTACAGGTAAGCCTAGAATAAGGCTCACCTGTAGCTACCCACAATATTTCCTAAACCTACATGGTTTAGGAGATATCACCTGTCCCCTGCATGTGTCGACGTCGACATGCACACTGAAGCAATGGCACGTGCCACGTAATGGCACTGCAGCTGCTGACTTTTAAAATAAGGACACTTACCTGTCCAGGGTGCCCGAGATGTCCTCACCCAAAGCTGACCCGTCCCTCGGCTCTGGGTGGAGGCGCTGGCATCTTTAGTAAAGGAATCAGGAAGTATAGCCTTGAGGCTTCACAGCCTGTTTCCTACTGTGCATGCACGAGTCGTGCTGCGCGTTCTGAATGGTCCCTGCTGTCTTCTGGGACCTGTGTGTCTCCCAGAAGACGGCGGGGGTGGGGGGTTTTTGGAAGAAAGAGGAGGGGCCATACATGGTGTAGTTCGCTGCAGATTCTGCACCGTTTTTCACTGGAAGTGGGAGCAAATACCTGGATTAGACAGGTATCTGCTCCCCCCTGAAAGGTGCTAAATGTGACACCAGTAGGGGTGGGGAGGGGAGCCTGATTATTTCCATTTTTGGATGGAACGCTTCTTTAACCCTTAGATTTCCCCTGATGTTAACCACTTTCGTGCCAGTGTCATTTATACAGGGACCTTGCATTTATTTATTTTTTTTAAGCATTGATCACTGTATTGGTGTCACTGGTCCCCAAAAAGTGTCACTTTTGCCGCGTACACACAACCGGACTTTTCAACAGACTTGGTCCAGCGGTCTGGAATCCGTTGGACAATTCGATCGTGTGTGTGCTCCAGCAGACTTTTTCTTCCCAAAAGTCCAGTCCTAGAAATAAAAATTGCTTCAAATCTTTCTGATGGACTCGAGTCCGGTGGAAAAATCTGGTCGTCTGTGTGCTAGTCCGACGGACTAAAACCGACGCTAGGACAGCTATTGGCTACTGGCTATGAACTTCCTTATTCTACGTCATCACGTTCAAATCCGTCTGACTTTTGGAGTGATCGCGTGTGGCCAAGTCCGTTCGTTTGAAAGTCCGGCAGACCTCAGCTGCAAAGTCCGGCGGATTGTCCACCGAACCAGGTCCGTCAAATTCCGGTCGTGTGTACGCGGCATAAGTGTCAGATTTGTCCGCCACGGTGTCGCAGTCCTGCTAAAAATTGCTGATCGCCGCCATTACTAGTAAAAACAATATTAAAAAAAAGTCCCTAAATCTATCCCATAGTTTGTAGACGCCATAACTTTTGCGCAAACCAGTCACTATACGCTTTTTTTGGATTTTACTTACCAAAAAGATGTAGCAGAATACATATTGGCCTAAATTGATGTAGAAATTAGATTTTTTTTACATTTTTTTTATTGGATATATTTTATAGCAAAAAGTAAAAAATGATTGTGTTTTTTTAATCAAAATTGTCGGTCTTTTTTTTTTTTTTATAGCGTAAAAATTAAAAACCGTAGATGTGATCAAATACCACCAAAAGAAAGTTCTATTTGTGGGAAAAAAAGGACATACATTTTATTTGGATACGGTGCAATTGTCAGTTAAAGCAACGAAGTGCTGTATTATAAAAAATGGCCTGGTCAGGAAGTGGGTAAAACCTTCTGGAGCTGAAGTGGTTAAAGAGCAACTGTCATCTCTGTCCCGGAGCTGTTGACTCACCGACTGTCCCATTCACTTTAATGGGACGGCTGGTGATGCGGCAGTGACACAACAAGGCGAGGGACGTGGCGGCAGCAGGTGAGTGGATGCCCGCTAACAGGAGATGCCATGATGGATCTGAAATTACAGATGCTCTTTAAATGTAGGGACTTGTTCTTGCTGGTAGTTCGAATCTTTAATATTTGCAAACAAAATGAAGTTTTCCTATTTAGAATAAAAAGCTGTCAGATTAGTAAAACAGCAATATCAGAACCGATTCAATCATACAGTTTGTAGTGTACATCGATTTGCAAAACAATGGGATAAAGGAATATTCATGAAGTTTGGTTTATCTCATGGTTACTGTGACATTGTGTGAATGTATCAATGCAGTGCATGTTATCTCAGCTTGCAGAGCTTGGATTCATTGAATGATTTTACCAAAAATGTAAATATTGCAGAATATACAGCTTCATGCTACATAACTAAGCTCCATTTCATGCTGAATAAACTAAATTATTAATGTATCTTAAATAGAAAACTATCTTTAGATAGATTTTTACTCCAAAAGCATTTTATTAAAATAAATGTGATAAAAAAAATAAAATAAAATCATTGATTTTTATCCACCCTTCTCTGTACACAGTGCAACCCTGAACTCTGCACTCTGTACATAGCACAGTTGACACATTCCCACGTACCTGACAGAGGAGCCCGGTAGTGCAGGGGAAGGCCTCCCGTTATGTATTTGACTCGCGGCCCCTGATAGAGCAGACAGGTGGCTCTGGAGTGCAGAATGGTATGAGTGCCTTGCGGGTAAACTGTCAGAGTGGCCACTCCGGATTCCTGATGCTGCAGGGATGAGGACTGGCAAGGAGAAGGATCAGAACAGCAGACAGGCTGGAAAATGGACCACCCGATATGCGGACACACATATCCAGATGCAGGGGCTGACAGGCAGTGGATCAGCCCAGAGGGATATGTATAACAAGCAGGTGCAGGCAGACAGGATCCTTACCAGACAGAAGATGCTGGAGCAGGTGCAGTAAACAAGCAGGTCGGGTCACAAGCTGGGTCAGTAACTGGTGAGTAGCGTGGTACTTAAAGGAGCAGGCAGAATCAAGGTCAGAGACGAGCCGGGGTCAGGTGCAGGCAGAAAGCAAGGAGAGTCCAAAGGGAGGCCTGGTAGTTCAGGAAGTTGATCACAGAAGCAGATTAACAAGGAGCAGGGGTCACAGGAAGCTGCATCCCTGAACCCTGCACTCTGTACACAGCGCATCCCTGAACCATGCACTCTGTACACAGCGCATCCCTGAACCCTGCAGGGGAAAAAGGTGGAGGTGAGATGTGGATAGTTTGTAAAAGAGAACTGAACCCTGCACACTGTGCATAGCACACCCTTAAACCCTGCACCATGTTTGTAGCTCACTCTTCAACACTGCATTTTATACACAGTGCACCCCTGAACTCTGCACTCTGTACATAGCACACCCCTGAACTCTGCACTATGTACATAGCGCATCCCTAAATTCCACACATAACGCACTCCTGGTATGTTATGCCCCTTGAAGATGCTTCCACTGCACAATTTGGCCACACCCACCATTTGATACAGTTCAACGGGGTGGGGGTTGGGCTGATTTTGTTCCTGCACCTATTCTCTGAGGAAAAAAAAAAAAAAGTCTTACAGATACAAGCGTCCCTTTGAGGACAACCGTAATGCTAAAGTGGCCCGCAATAAAATAGAGTTTGACACCCCTGAATATGGCTAAAAGCTCAATTGAACAAGAGGGATGGATGGCAGCAACACAGAGCAGCCCCAGCAAAGAGTGGCTCTGGTTTTATAAAACTATCAGAACAGACCCAGGAAACTTAGATCCTTTCCCCAACATCCAGGCAAGGTCTAAAAAAGCCTACACCCTCTGTCCCTGTGAAGGAAAAAAAACACACACACACACACTCGCAGTTGTATGATCCCGTGTCACAGAGTGCAGAGTACAGGGGTGCGCAGTGCACAGAGTGCAGTGTTGAAGAGTGAGCTACAGAGTGCAGGGTTTGAGGGTGTGCTATGCACAGTGTGCAGGGTTCAGTTTTTTTTTTTTTTTACAAGCTGTCCACATCTCACCTCAACTCCTTCCCCTGGGGGCGAGGGCCACATAAAATGGCCTGGCGGGCTGGATTCGGCCCACGGTCCTTGTGTTTGACATATGTGCTATATACACATTTATTTTTATGATGAACTTTTTTTGTTCAAGGGAACATTTTTTAGTATTTACAGATAAACAATCCTTACCAGATATCACATAAGTATACAGTTCTGCCACAACTGATAGGAATCTGTGCATTTCACATAAGGTTCGCTATCTTAACAGTTATAGATGCATAACATGTATTCAATTTTTTACATGTTTACAGTAAAGATGGGTTCACTTGTCACATATAATCAAAAAAAAAACTCTATGTATCAGCTATTTCTCTGTGCATTTCATAATAAACCTTTTATTTTAGGCAGTACAAGGTTTATAAACCACCCTAAGGTACAACTATAGAGGAGAGCATGTAATGAGAAAGACACAAGGATCTGTTCAATCGCGTCACAATGGAAAACCAACTGTCTTCAACATCAGGTAAGAGGAGGCTTTCATTTTTTGTAAAAGAGAGAAGAGTATTGAGGATCCACCTAGATACACACATCCTCTGATAAATAGGAAACCACTTCTCCAGGTCAGTTCACCATGAGATTGCTCTTTCTCCAAGCAGGTAAGGGTCCCAGGTGCAAGCTGATTGCACAAACCAAATAGATAAAGGATGAACAAACTCTGGACAGCCGCACTCTGGATCAGATGAAAAGTAAAAAGTGCCTTTTATTTCTTCAAACTAAAAGAACCTCACATCACACAGATAACAGCAACAAAGGGAAAAAAGAAAAACCAAACTGACGCGTTTCACGCTAAAACTAGCGCTTACTCATAGCTACTTTAGCTATGAGTAAGCGCTAGTTTTAGCGTGAAACGCGTCAGTTTTTTCTTTTTTCCCTTTGTTGCTGTTATCTGCGTGATTTGTGAGGTTCTTTTAGTTTGAAGAAATAAAAGGCACTTTTTACTTTTCATCTGATCCAGAGTGCGGCTGTCCAGAGTTTGTTCATCCTTTATCTACACATCCTCTGATATTAAGACCTAGAAGCAATTGAGAGACTTTACTAAGATTGTAGCCGACAGAATCTGAAGCAACTCTGCATAAGAACTAGTCGGCTTCTAGCCTTCTGAAGCTAGAAGCTTATTGGTTACTATGTGCAGCTGCTTCAGATTCTGTCTGCTCCAGTTTTAGTTAATTCCCTCAATATATTGAGTGTGTGTTTCCTACAGATGGATCCAGTAACGATGGATCCAGTAACAGAAGTACCCCGGAGAGATGTCCCCGTCCTCTGTATTCCCGGGACTCCACACAGGAAGATCAGGAGATCCCTCAGGAAGATCCGGTAGATGTAAGTGAGGATTTTACTGATATGTTTTCTCAAGAAATTAGTTACATATACAAAAAAGCCTGTATGGTGTCTTATCCAGGGTGAAGGCCTGATTGTTGTTAAAGTTGAAGTAAAAGAAGAAGACGAAGAAGAATATGATTGGGGTGATGAACCGTGCAGAGAGGAAGAATCTCTTCCAGAGATCAGCACAGGTGAGGAATAAAAATAAATCCAGAGAAGAGCCCCAGATTCTCCTTGTTCAGTCACTACAACAATCTCTTCTCCTCCCCCCTCCTCTGTCAGTAGACAGTAATGGGGAGACAGTATGTGCCCAGTGGGGGAGTCAGGAGCCATCAGCCTCTATTAGACTCCGGCTCTCCTCCTCACATCATGTCATTGTGTGTTACCAGCCAAGAGACGTGACCAGTCTCCCCCCACACACACTCTCTGGGGTCTCTCATATATCTCAGTACAGGGGGCTTCACTCTCATCTTTATTCACAGATCCCGGAACCACCAGAGCCACCCGAAGAGGTGCCAAAGCCGAGGAGGAGAAAGAAGGACATGCGAGGATTAAAGAGGAGGAAATTCCTATAGAGATCAGCACAGGTAAGTAATAAACATTAAATCCAAAGATTTTATTGGGATGATAATAAAGCAGAATTAAAGTACAAAATTAGATATGGAAGGACTGAAGAGACAGCTACATCTCTTCTGCAACAAAGCAAATTCAAGCCAGCCATACATGGATTAAAATTTGGCGGGTATGAGGGACTGGCTGAATTTTAAACCATGTATGGGCAGGTTGGTTGTATGGAAGCCGATCTACCAATTGACTTCTGTACAACCAGGATTTTCAGATTTTTTCTGCTTGATCAGTGCCACTGCCTAAAGCCAGCGGTGCTGATCAGTGTATTCTGAAGGTGGTGTTGGAATACAGAGTGGACACAGGCACAGCCGGCTGTCCTTTATTGGCTGTCGGATGGAAACTGACCGCCTGTCCATTTCCATCCAACTGTCACACAATCCAATCCATCAGACAGATGGGGAACTGATCCCCATCCATCTGTTTTTAGCAGACAGGATGGAATCAGATATCGGTGAGTTTCAGCGACATGCTTTATAGAGAGCATTGGATGGTCCGATTAAGTCCGCCTGAAAAACTGACAGGCAGACCCTAACAGTCCATCAATGTGAAAGGGGCCTTAAAGCTGAACTAAGAGCATCAATTTAAAGGTTTCTAAAAAGTTACATTCCTGGCATGCCGGGAATGCCTACAGTAACATTTGCTTGTGCTTTTTAACCAAACTGTCAAACCATCCAAAGTCTGGTGTCATAACTGATCAAATGTGCAGCATTATGGCAGTTGAAGACCAAACAGAGGCCAAGATGGCAGCTTCCTTGGCTGAAAATGATAGGGAGGTTACAAAAAGTTACGAAAAGTTTATTTCAATTCTTATTTTATGCAGATGGACAACCCGGAAAGTATAACATAGAAAAGGTTATCGTTACCTCAAACTATGGTAAAACAGAAGACGACACCTCGTCCGATTCTACAGAAGAAAGTCCCACCACCCCAGATCGCCACACAGGCCCTAAGAGAGTAAAGATAACATCTAAATCCACTAAACGGAAGGGACGTGTTTCTGTTTCATCACCCACCGCCACCAATCAAACAGCCGATAGAAAGGGGGAAAAATTCTCTTGTTCTGAGTGCGGAAAATGTTTTAATCAGAAAGCTCATCTTGCTTCACACCAGAGGTCTCATGTAGCAAAGGAAGCCCACTCTTGTTCTGAGTGTGGTCAATGTTTTTCTTCTAAAAGAGTTCTTATCGAACATCAGAAAACTCACGATGGAATGAAGCCGCTTTCGTGTTCCGAATGCGGGAAAGGTTTTACGCGGAAATATTCTCTTATGACACACAAAAGAGTTCACACAGGAGAGAAGCCATATTCATGTTCACAGTGCGGGAAATGTTTTTCCCTGTTGACCACTCTTATCAGACACGAACGAACACACTCTGGAGAGAAGCCATTTTCATGTCCTGATTGCGGAAAATGCTTTAGACAGAAATCAGACGCAGTAATACACCAGAGAATTCACTCGGGAGTAAAACCGTTTTCATGTTCTGAATGTGGAAAATGTTTTGCCTGTAAAGGAGCTCTGATGTCACATCAACGCGCGCACAGGGGCGAGGGGCCCTATTCATGCTCTGAATGCGGGAAATGTTTTTCCATCAGCACTCATCTTCGCTATCATGTGCAGACTCACATTGATGAAAAGCAATTTCCCACTTCTGAAAGTGGGACGTCTATCCCTGAGCGAGAGAAACGTATTTTACAACAAGGGATAAGGCCGTTTTCTTGCCCCGAATGTGGGAAAAGTTTTCCTCACCAAGGCCGTCTTACTAAGCACCGGAGATGTCACACGGGGGAAAAGCCATTTTCCTGCCGGGAATGCAGTAAATCTTTTTCTCAAAAAAGCGATCTCATTAGACACCAGAGATGCCACACAGGAGAGAAGCCGTTTGCCTGCACCGTATGCGGGAGATGTTTTTCCACCACACAAAATCTCACTTCACACCTGAGAACTCACACCGGAGAGAAGCCATATTCGTGTGCTGAATGTGGGATTTCTTTTACCTGGAAAAGATCCTTGATCAGGCATCAACGTGTACATGCAGGAGAGCAGTCATTTTCCTGTTAGGAGGTCAGAAAAGGTTTTGCCTTGAGATCTGATCTATCACAATAACACTCAGTTGTCTTGTCAACTTACCCGGGTTGGAACACCAAAGGTTGAGGGTTTCAGTGACTGGTCTGAGTTGATGCTGAACTAGCTACACTTTCATTGCCATCACATCGAACTTCAATAAAGATTATTATTGTGTTATTATCCTATATCTGTGCGTATTTACATCATTTTTTTTTTACTGCCAGAATATTAAAACAACTCCATTAAAATTTCTTGAATACCAGAGGTTCTCATCTATCACCCTTGTGTCTTTTTACTTAAAGATCCCTCCTTGTTAGACGACGCTAAGAGGAAAGCCTTTTTTCCCAGGAACTGTCTTTGTGAAGGGGGGTTCCTATGAGTTCTTAGTGTTCAAAGGCAGAGGTCTTCAAACTTTGTAAGCAAAGGTCCAGATAACTATCCTTTCGACATCAGGGGGGCCACACTGTGGCAAGTAGGAGTAGAAAATGGCTCAGCAACAGTGGTATTAAATAATGCCCCAGGCTTGGTTGTCAGTGGGAGTAAGATAAGTGCCTGTGGTTAGTATAAAAAAGAATAGTGCCCCATCATTGATACTGGTGCAATGAATATTACACTATTGTTGGTGTCAGTTGAAGAAATGAATGAATGAATGAATGACTTGTATAGCGCTACCTATACGAACTGAATCGCCTCAGGGCGCTTTTCTTGCCACCGGTGTCCATCTGCAGCTATTTATGCAGTCCTTTAAACTGTAGAGTCCCGACACACTTACAACATTGACATACATATACACATATTATGGCCAATTTTTTTGGAAAGGGTCTATTTAACCTACCAGCATGTCTTTTGGAGTGTGGGAGGAAACCGGAGTACCCGGAGGAAACCCACGCAGGCACAGGGAGAACATGCAAACTCCAGGCAGATGGTGTCGTGGTTGGGATTTGAACCAGCAACCCTATTGCTGCTAGGTGAAAGTGCTAACCACTACACCACTGTGCTGCCCAAGAAGAAATGGTGTCAGTGGGAGAAATAGTGCCCCAGAACAGTGCACCAAGGACCGGATAAAGAAAATCAGAGGACCACATCTGGCCCTCGGGCTGCAGTTTGGAGACCACTGTTCTAAGAGTTATTCCCTTGCATTCTTTGAACCTTGCTGTAGTACTCTTGGATCTCAGCAATTTCACACTGGAGCCTCAAATGCAGAGATAGGGGAAGGGAAGGTAGGATAACCACAGGAAACTCATTACGTTTGTTCAGTAGACTGAAAAAAGTGTCCCAATGATTCCAGACTTTGCTGTACTGGTTTATTCAATTGTAGAAGCCAGCTGTAAGGTGCTCCATAAGACGTACATATCTCATTCAGTCTGGTAGATTGTTATTGGAGAGGGGAGAAGATTGCTTTCACTTGGAGGCAATTAGGCAGCAGGCTGTTGGAAGAATGAATGTACTTGCAGTAGTTTCTTAAAGTAGAACTTTACCCATAACACGATAAAAAATTATGTTCTTTAGCTCGAAACATACGTTCCACTTTAATATTTATGCTACAAAAATTATGTGTGCTGTAAATTGCCTCCACCATTGCCCCTGTTTCTTCTTGCTGGAGGCTGACATTTTGCAGAAGCCCGGAGTCCCTCAACAGCAGAAAATCTTTAGGCCGTCAGCAGATCAGTCTCTGTTTTCTGCACATGGCTCCCATGACAGCACTGCAGAGAATGGCACTGACATAATCGGAAACCTACCCACCACCAGACAACAAGGGGACCCCATAGGTCATGTAACATGTCAGAAGACATCTGAAATAAGCTAAGTGTCCAAAAACAAATCTGTGCAGGGAAGGACCGTGTGGGGGAGGGGGGTGGGAACCTTCAGTTGGACTCGAAAACATTCCATTGCTGGCATTTAGTTAAGCAAGGCTTCTACAGAATGGCCATGAACTCTCCGACAGGCTCTGGTCTCGGATGGCTTCCTCTAGTATGTGGTGGATCAACTGGAGGAAGCCATTAAATTATTCTACAAGGCTTCACTGTGCTCCCAGTTTTAGATCCATTATAAACATAGACAGGGGAATTCTGTAAAGTCCTAATGACAATTTCTGGTGGTAATTCCCTTAAAGGCTGAGTTCACCTTTTTTTTTTTTTTTCTTCTAAATTCCAGCTCCCCTATGCACCAATATAGCATTAATGTACTTTTTTGGAAAAAAAAAATCAAAGCTTTCCATAAAATCTACAGACCCGTACCTTACTGTCCTACATCAATGATTCCAAAGGTATCTATTGCTTCTGTCTTATGTCCTTACAGACTGTAGGTCATAACGCAGGAAGGAGTTGACCAGCTGATCTCATTAGCACACACCCTGCATCATCCACCCTCCCACTCCCAGCTGCACATTTTTTAAATGCAATCAATCAGTGACCACCCTTCTCACTAAATACACAATCCTATTGCATAGCATATGGCCATCTTTATATAAGTACATAGAAGGGAGTGGACAGAAACATTCAGCTGCCAAGCCCCGTTCACATCTCTGGATAGTGGAAACTCGCATTTCCACATGCATTTTTTTTTATTTTTTTCAAGGTGGGGGGGAGGTGTTTTGGAGCATTTTCACTCATCACACATAGGGCAGCCTATCCACCTGAATGGGCTGCACTACACGCAGCAATTGCCACAAAGAAGCTTCAGAACTTTTTTTTAGTGCGGAGCTTGGTGCATTTTTTATTGGTGCATGCCACCGAAAAAACGTTCACGCCCACTATGCTATATCTGAATGGGTCCTGAAAGTGAAATTGGTGCAATAACACAAGAACAATGAGGCTCCATTCATATCAGTGTGTTTCCTTGCATTTCAGAAATGCGCTGCACCAAAAATTGCCGTAAAAAACACACAAGGCTCCGCTCTAAAAAAAAAAGTTCTGAAGCTTCTTTGGGGAGATTGCTGTGTGTAGGGCATCCCATTCAGGTGGAAGGGCTGCCCAATATGTGATGAGTGAAAATGCTCCAAAACACCTCCCCACCTCGCAAAAAAAAAAATGCATGTGGGAATGCGAGGTCCCACTATGTAGAGATGTGAACGGGGCTTGACAGCTGAGTATTTCTGTCCAGTGCCTTCTATGTACTTGTATAAAGATGGCACTTTGCAATCTGATTGTGTATTTGGTGAGAAGGGTGATCACTGATTGATTGCATTTCATTAAAAAAAAACATGCACCTGGGAGTGGGAGGTTGGATGATGCAGGGTGTGTGCTAATGAGATCAGCTGGTCAACTCCTTCTCCTGTTATGACCTACAGTCTGTAAGGACGTAAGATGGAAAACAATGGATTACCTTTGGAATCATTGATGTAGGACAGTAAGGTACGTGTCTGTAGATTTTATGGAAAGGTTTGATATTTTTGCAAAAAAAGTACATGAATGCTATATTGGTGCATAAGGGAGCTGGAATTTAGAAGAAAAAAAAGGTGAACTTAGCCTTTAAGAACTTCTCATGCCTAATTCAGGCAAGCATTTCCACCAGTGTTGGTAACATTACTGACGCATGCAGCAAACTTAGTTCCTACTACCAGCAGTTTAAGGACCTACTGTATGCTATGGCAGTGACCAGGTTCCGCCCAGCCTATAGTCAGATGACGTCTTCTCAGAACATGCCTCGCAAGTGCCCCATGGGCCGCACTGTCCACTGGACACAGCCAATGATTGATCACTGTACCAGACCACTGCTGGTACCATGTGATCGCTCTGACTAATCACAGCAGATCACATGATAATTGTAAACAATGGATGGCGTTCTTATATGCTATTCATTGTGTACACTTGTGTTCTAGATGTGATTGGTCAAAGTGATCACATGGTACAGACAGGGCATATCACTGCCCATCAGAACCATGTGATTAGCTGTGGCAAATCACAGCTAATCACAACAATACACACTAGATAAATTTAATTCAGTAAAAATGGTTGTTTCTAACCATAGAATTCACTAGTATAAGCAATCATAATTTGTTTTTTTTTTTTGTTTTTTTTTTTGTTTGCATCAGTATATAGCACGCCACAGTCTCTCATCAACAAATTGTGGCAAGCTTTACGCCCTTGTAATTTAGTTCCCTTCTACTTATCGCCACCATTTTGCCTATTGGCAGTGCTACTTTCACATCACATGCAATCCTTTTCCTTCTTTTCTTTTTTTTTATTTTTTTAACATTTTCCTCTATTTTATTCTTTGTTTATTTTATTAGAATTCCGAAAAAGTAAAAATATTGCAAAAATATGCTTCCTATTCCATTACCTTATATCTCCCCGTCCCCTCCCCCTCCAATCTCCCTCCCCCACCCTCCCCTCTCTCTCTCCGTCTCTCTCTCCCGCCCTCCCTCTCATCTCCCCTCGAGATCACTCATTCTGAGACATTCCCTTGTTTTCTTGAACTCCAACCATTTTCCCCATTTACTATGATAAATTTCCACTTGATCTCCTCTTCTAGATATTGATTCCTCCATTGATCTTAACCACTCTATTTTAGCTAACCATTCCATCATAATTTGTTTAAAAAAAAAAAAAGGGTTACAATACTCAGGGTCATTTACTATAGCACTAATATGCAATAGCCCTGCTAAATACTCTCAAAATAGTGCTAATTAGTGCCCAAACAGAATTCACAATAGCGCTGGTGAAAAAATACTCCCAAAAATGAATTCACTATAGCTGCCAGACAACAGATCGCGCCCAAACACTTACTCTGCTAGAACCTGAAGTAATGCACGTGGACATAATGTTTAGAGCATGATATCATCACCTAAATGGTACTTAAATATGCAATAGCTTGTTTAAAGATGATCTGCTTTAAAAAGTGATACATACACTGAAATATCTTCAAAAGTTTGAGAAGAGATAAATCCCTCCTCTCTTTTCAATGATGTGCCAGCACAACTGTGCATGCTCAGACATGCAAACTACTCTCATTTTAACTCTCATGCCTTTTTTACAGGGAGCTATAGTAAATACCAAAATTAGTGCTGGGATAAAAAGCATTTTAAGAGTAAAAATTTGAGTTATGTAGCCCAATCCAAGTTTCAGCCATTGATTCTAATGGTACAATTGTAACTTCTCCAAATAAATACTTTTAATGTTGAGATGAACTGTATCTTTCTCTTAAATTGTCCTTGCAACAATGTTGCTTCTTCTTCATCTATTTTGTTTTTAAGAATGCTAGAATGTGATATGTTTTGATGTTTTGGTAAAATATATTTTTCTCTGTATCTCTCATGTGTTGCTGTCCATCTCACAAAAATCTTTAACCAAACTCACACAGGTGTATTTACAAACCACAAACAATACCATTGTGATGCAAATATAAAATGATTGTGTTTAGTGTTGTTTAGTATTTCCAAATGATCATAATTTGAGCCCAAAAAATTTGGTATGTGTACCAACATCAGAAATAAAAATGTAATTCCCAAAGTTCAGAGGATAACATCACTATTCTTCACTCAAACACTTAGAACCACCAAATATCGCAGAATAAATCAAGAAGAATAACTCCTGACTAATGCAATTCCACCACCTATAAGAAATGTGGTATTTGTGTATTTATGTATAAACACATGTGGTGTTAACGTTTCTTTTTCACCAGTGATTAAATTTTTTGATGGGTTTCACATAATGGAACCCCAAGAAATCGCATTATAAATCAAGCAAGTGTGAGTTAGCACCAAATCTAGAACTGTGTGTTTTGAACCAGATGTGGATGTATAAGTCTGGTGTCCTCTTGCACACATATTTTAATGTTGTATGCTGATGATGAATGACAAATCTGCTTTGTCACCAATTTGGGTGAAGCAGCCCTTACAAAGTTGACATTTCCTGTTTTGTACCCTCCACATGCCCAACAACGTACAAGTTTAATTTGGAGATTTTTGGGATCACTGATCATGGCCAGAGCCAGAGTTATTTTGAGGTTTACCCTGCACAAATATCTATGCTGATGCATTCTTTCATTTGTAAAGAGTGTGTATTCCTGATGAACAGGTGTGAGCACTTGAGGCATACATGAAGAGACAGAAACGGTTACACTGGTGGGTGTGTCCTTTACTGGGTGGATCTAGGTGGGTGTGCTAGCAAACATAGCTAGGTTATTTAAAGGCCTGCATCTGTGGCGGGTGTTTGGCCTAAGAACAGGCCTGAATCTTTCTTTGCAGTGTGTATATTGGGTTACAAATAGATATGTTTTTTGGGGGGTGCATAATTTCCGATCCACACCCAACTAAGGCTGTGGTTTGATTGCTTCTAAATCTCACATGTTATGCCGCGTACACACGATCAGACTTTCTGGCAGACCGTAATCCGTTGGACAATTCGATCGTGTGTGGGCTCCAGTGGACTTTTTTTTTCCCCAAAAGTCAGACGGACCTAGAAATAAAACCTGTTTCATAATCTATCCAACGGACTAAAAATCGGGAAAACCGTTCGTCTGTGTGCTAGTCCGACGGACCAAATAGGACACAAGGGAAGCTATTGGCTACTGGCTATTGAACTTCCTTTTTTTTTTTTCCCGTTTACGTCATCACGTTCAAAACTCAGTCCGTTCATGCGTGGCCAAGTCCGTTTTTGTTCAGAAAGTCAGTCGGACCTCCGCCGAAAGTCCGTCGGGAAGACTGTCGGACCTAGTCCGTCGAACAGTCCAGTCGTGTGTACGCAGCATTAGACCTACAACTGCTATGTAATGGTTTTGATGAAAAGGAAGGTTTTGTACGCT
Organism: Lithobates pipiens; assembly: GCF_037356315.1. NCBI lineage: Eukaryota > Metazoa > Chordata > Amphibia > Anura > Ranidae > Lithobates > Lithobates pipiens. The sequence continues at coordinate 2,872,000 of NW_027507874.1, forward strand.
GCCTTTTTGGCTGGGTTCACACTGCAGCGATGTGGGAACGCCGCGAATTAGCGACGGGTTCCCGCATCGCATTCCTCCCGGCGGCAGTTCACACTGTCCTATGCGAACTGCTGGGAGTGTCAGTGAAATGTTAATGACACCCCCAGATCAGTTTGCATATAGCAGTGCGATCTGCAAACTCGGACAGGAATCGGATCGCATGGTGTGAACACCCATGCGATACAATTCTGCTGCGGACCAAAAAAAGGGTCCTGTGCGAGTTTGGGGCGGGTGCGATGCGAATTCAGCCATACTATCTGTATGGCTGAACTCGCATCGCACAGAGATCGGATGTGATTTGCACTGCAGTGCGGTGCGAATCACATCTGGTTCTCGTAGCCGCTGCAGTGTGAACCCAGCCTTTGTCTGTTTTAGCTTATGATAATCCTGCCATGTAACTTTTTTGGGGTTTGGAGCGAGGACTTTTAATCACCAAAAAGGTTGGTCATGCTTGTTATTAGCTTGATTTGTATCCCTGTTTTTCTAATGTGATTTTTTAATGTGTCTGATTTTTAGTGTTCTAGCCTTGTAGATTGTAAGCCCTTTTGAGCAGGGCCCTTCTAACTATATTGTCAAATGCTGCAGCATCATTTCCATGCCTTTTATGTTTTTGGCCCAAGTACATTAATGAATGTACCAAATGTTTATACTAATGTTGAAATAAAAAGTTGATTTTTATTTATTTTTTTGCTTTATTTGACTTTTGCAAACTATGCATACCCCTTCAAATCTGTATTAAATCTAGTTGCATACAAAAGTATTTTGTTGTGCACACATGGAAGTCCTTGAGCAGGAAGTCTAATGGGGGGGAGGGGGAAGAACCCCCCCCCCCCCCCCCAAAAAATAAAACCCCTTCTCCAATGCTGAATTTAAGGGCTGTATTAAGAGAGAAGTCCAGCCTGCGCTCATTCGGCTGGGCTTCTCCTATGGGTCACAGGAGTGCAATTCGTTTTATACCCCTGTGACTCATTTTCAGCAGATAGCGGTCTGAAGTCTGCTGTCTACTGACATCACCAAGATCAGTCCAAGCACCTTGTCATCCCGACTTTGGAAGTCTGGATCTGCCAGGTGCCTGGACTGATAGGCGTCCCATCCTCACCCCCGCTGAGACGGCCGCTCCCTGCCCCTGCACAGCTCAGCGATCCAATGAGCATGAAGGAGCAGAACAGGGGGGCTGCTACCTGACAGGCAGCAGTTCTCTGCTCGTATACAAGAGAAGAAATCGCTGCTCAAGGTGTATGATGAGAGACTGGGGAGTCTCATGGAGTGCCAGCTCCGGCCCACCTCCATGGGAAACTTGGAAAGAAGAAAGAAATGACTGCACATCCAGAATTCCCCAATGCCTTTTATTGATCACAAGGGTAACACCAAATACACCAAAAAATGGTCACGTAGACGCTTTCAGGACCCTCCCAATGTTGAGGGTCCTGACCTCCAGGCTGCATGCTCAGATAGGGGGCTGGTATGGATTAACTGCATAAATGCATTCGTTAGAAAAAGAAGAAAACAAACTAGGAATACTAATTGGAATATACATAAATACATGCACACGAGGTAGAGCACATCATCTCACATAAAAATGTTTTATTCACATACATGGATCATGGTTGCAGTACAGTGTTGTATTATAACTTGGTAGAAATGGGCACTTGCAGATCTGCGGAATCACCGATTCCGAATTTACTACGGCATGGGAGCTATTACATGCAGAGCTCCCAGTACTTCCCGGGACTCTTAGTAAATGACCCCCTACGTGTTAAAAAAAAAAAAAGTTGTAAAATAAATTAATTAGGGCTGTGGAAATTAAAGATTAATTCCTCGATTAATCGTAAATTTTTTTTGATCGATCAAAATTCTTTTGATCGGTACTTGCCTCTCTGCCGGCTTCAGCAAGTTCCGTCGGAGATCCGGTGATGTCACCGGACTTCTCCCCTCTTCCCCAAGTGCCTCCTTCTGCTAATGAAGGGAAGGGGGGAGAAGTCTGGTGACCTTAACCACTTCCCACCCGGCCAATGCATATATACGGCCGGGTGGGAGCCGTCTACTCCTGATAGGACGTTCAGAAACGTCATTCAGGAGTAGCGGGATCGCGCGCGCCCGCGCAGCGGGGCGATCCCGATGTGCTCGTGTCACCCGGACACGGCACATCTCAGATCGGCAGGAGGGCTCTGTGATTGGCCCTCCTGATCACATGACGGCCGTGTCCAATAACGGCCGTCATGTGATGTAAACAAACAGCCGGTTGCTAGGCAATCGGCTCTCCTCTCCTCACACGGAAGTCACAGCTGAGGAGAGGAGAGCAGAACGCTGCAGCCGGCTGATGATCAGTGAGTATGGGCTGCTTTTTACAGCTTTTTACTCACTGATCATCAGTGTAGTGTAAACACACAACACACCACACAGTACAAACACAGTCCCCACACATGTCCCCAAAACACACGTCCCCAAAACATACATGTCCCCAAATTATAAAAACACATGTCCCTAATAATAAAAACATGTCCCCCACATATGTCCCACTAAAATCACATGTCCCAATGATTATCTGCACACATATGTACGTGATCACCTGCACACATATGTACATGATCATTTGCGTACATATGTCCGTGATCACACAAACCAATTATTATACACTTAACGGAATTTTTTTTACCAAAAACATGTAGCAGAATACATTTTGGCTTAAATTTATGACAAAATTTGATTTTATTGGATTTCTTTTCAAACAGAAAAAAGAAAATATTGTTTTTTTTCCAAATTTCCGCTATTTTTGCGCTTATATCGCAAAAAAAAAAAACGGAGTCGTGAATAAATAACACCAAAATAAAGCTCTATTTGTGCGAACAAAATGATAACAATTTCATTTGGGTACAGTGTAGCATGACCGCGCAATTGTCACTGAAAGCGCTAGAGCGCTGAAAGCTGAAAATTGGGCTGGGAAGGAAGGGGGCGAAAGTGCCCTGTATTGTAGTGGTTAAAGTTCTGATTGAACGTAACGTGTACGGGGGAGGAGCTACGCATGACGTCACTCGCTGCTGCCACGATTGTCGGCTTTACATGCTGTGTTTTTATCATCTTTATGTGAGTAGTTTGTGTTTGAACACAAAAATTAAATGTTATACTTAAGCGGTGAGCACTTAAATCTTTTCTTTCTACCCATGACCTGGCGTCCTTTCTGAGATCTAAGGAGACGTGAGAGAAGATTATGGTCCGTGTTAACCCTTTTGATACCCGCTTGCATGACTACCTGTTTGCACAGGGGTCGATGCCATAAGGTGAGAGTGATTAGTTAGAGCGGAGGTGAAGGGATTGTCACGCTACTGTGGAAAAAAAATGTACTTACGTCAGTGCTACAGTTTGAATTTAAAACGTATTTGTGTGAACTGTGAAGTTAAGTCATGGATTGTGGAAACTAACTAATGTCGGGTGATTGAATATAGTATATATCACATTTACTACTGACTAAGACCCCTTTCACACTGGGGCGTTTTTCAGGTGCTTTAGCGTTAAAAAAAGCGCCTGAAAGAAGCCGCAACTGCAATCCCAATGTAAAAGCCTGAGTGCTTTTACACTGAGATCCCTTTCATACTGGGGCGTTTTTCAGGCGCTTTAGCGTTAAAAAAAAGCGCCTGAAAGAAGCTGCAACTGCAATCCCAATGTAAAAGCCCGAGTACTTTCACACAGGCGCTGCTCTGGCAGGGCGTCAAAAAAAAGTCCTGCAAGCAGCTTCTTTGCAGCGCTTTTGGAGCAGTGAATACACCGCTCCTAAAGCGCCCCTTCCCATTGAAATCAATGGGAAGCGCCTGAAAAACGCTTTTGGCAGCAGTGTTTTGTGGGCGCTTTTAACCCTTTATTTGGCCACTAGCAGGGGTTAAAAGCACCCCAAGAGCACTTGAAAAACGCTGGTAAAGCGCTGCTAGTTTAAGCGGTGCTTTACGAGCGTTTTTTGGGCGTTGACATTGTGAAAGGGCTCTTAAAGCACTTGGGCTTTCACATTGGGATTGCAGATGAGGCTTCTTTCAAGCGCTTCACAGGCCCTTTTTTTAACACTAAAGTGCCTGAAAAACGCCCCAGTGAAAGGGGTCTAATGCAGAGCTGCTTTGCAAGGAGATCAGCTAAAAGTAGTTATGTTTATGTGCATTATAATTAATCAAAATTAGACGATTAATCGATTAAAAAAAATCAATTAATCGAACACGAAAATTTTAATCAGTGACAGCCCTAAAATTAATATATTTGTTTTTTCTTTACATACTGTCACCACCTTGCCAGTTATATGATGACGCTGTACTGCACTGGTGACCGTATGTAAAGAAAAAAAAAATTGAAGAATTCTTTTTTATTTTTTTTATTTCTTCATTTTCCAAAAAATTGTGACAACAAATTACAACTTTAAAAAACTTGTCATGCCTCTACTAAATACCTTGGACTCTTTACTTTCCAAAAATAGGTCATTTGGGGAATATTTGTACAGTCCTGGCATTTTAGGGTCTCATGAAATGATCATCAGTACCGCAGGATAGATCGATTTTCAGATCTATATCCCATAGTTTGTGGACTCTATGACTTTCCTACAGCCTAAATAATAAACACTGACTTGGGCTATTGCCTGGGATGCAGACCCTGCAATTTTCCTTGTTAGGCTTGATTCACATCCATGCATGTTGCTTTTGAGCGTTTCTGCAGTGCTTTTTACTGTGCTTTCTGGGTTTTTGTAATGTTTTTACCATGATTTTCCTGCGATTTGCGTTTTATTTAATTTTTACATTCACTGTATATAGCTGGTTGCTAAGGAGCGGGTCGGAAAGCTGGTTGCCGCATCTTTAACAACCAATGATCATCAGCTGTCAGCGAGCTTCCCCACTGACAGCTGAATGTAAAGAAAAAGCAATTGCCGGCTAAAAAAATTCACGAAAACGGTGTGTGGTCCCTCCACCCCAAAGACCATACCAGACCCTTCGGTCTGGTATAGATTTAGAGGGGACACCCCCTATGAATGTAAAAAAAAAATGGTGTTGGGTCCTCCCCAAAATCCATACCAGACCCTTGTCCGAGCATGCAGCCCGGTAGGTCAGAAAAGGAAGGGGACAAGTGAGTGCCCCCCGCCCCATACCAGGCCGCATGCTCTCAACATGGGGGGGGTGGGTGCTTTGGGGCAGGGGGGGGGCTCTGCCCCCCCCCCACCAAAGCACTTTGCCCCATGTCAATGGGGACAAGGGCCTCTTTCCGACAACCCTGGCTGGTAGTTGTCGGGGTCTGCGGGAGGGGGGTTTATCGGAATCTGGAAGCCCCCTTTAACAAGGGGACCCCCAGATCCCGCCTCCCCCCTATGTGAATGGGTATCGGATACATCAGGTGAAAAAATGCAGAGGCACAAAAATGCTTCGATGTGAACGTGTTCCATATGAACCCATGTTAAAAAATTCAATGCATTTCTGCAAAAAGCATCAAAAAACGCATTTGTGTGAATCGAGCCTTGGAGCTTTGCAGGTGCAGCAGCTGGTGGGACAGTGGGTGGGATCCCCTCTCGTTCTGGGGGCAATGTCATATGCCTTCGCCCAAGTGTCACTGCTCTTGCGTGCCCCCGATCTAGGAACACGGCACGACCCTGATCTTGGTAAAGAGCTTATGACGCGCCTCTTTACCCACGTGATCGTCTGTGTCCAATCACAGCCGGTCACATGTAAACAAGGGCGTGCCGTTTATCGGCATCTCCTTGTAGGGGAGACCTGTACAGGTAATCAGGGCACTGAGCCCATCAGTGACACCAATCAGTGCTGTTTTTCAGTGCCTGCTAATCAGTGCCACCCATTATTGTTCATTGGTGCCGCATTTCAGTGCCACCTATCAGCCATCAGTGTGGCATATTAGTGCCTCCTCATCAGTGTCACCTAATCAGTGCCCATCAATGCAGCCTCATTAGCCCACATCATTAAAGGAGAAAATGTACCTATTTACAAAATTTACAGCCAGAAATTAACCACTTCAATACTGGGCCTATTCTGGCACTTCTCTCCTAAATGTAAAAATCATAATTTTTTTGGTAGAAAATTGCTCAGAACCCCCAAACATTATCTATGGTTTATTTATTTTTTTATTCTTTTTTTTTATCACACACCCTAGGGAATAAAATTGCAGTTATTGCAACTTTTTATCTGGCACGATATTTGCACAATAATTTTTCAAACGCCTTTTTTTGGGAAAAAAAAACAGTTTCATGAATTAAAAAATAACAAAACGGTAAAGTTAGCCCAATTTTTTTGTGTAATGTGAAACATGATGTTACGCCGAGTAAATAGAGACCTAACATGTCAGGCTTAAATTTGCGCTCACTCATGGAATGGTGCTTTGGTACTTAAAAATCTCCATAGGCAACGCTTTGAAAATTTTTACAGGTTACATGTTTAGAGTTACAGAGGAGGTCTAGTGCTAGAATTGTTGCACACGCTCTAACGCACGTGGCAATACCTCACATGTGTGGTTTTAACAGCGTTTACATATGTCGGCGGGACTTGCGCGTGTGTTTGCTTCAGAGCGCAAGCTACCGGGGACAAGGGCGTTGTTTTAATTAATTTTTTTTTTTTCACTTTTTTTTTATTTTTTTAAATAAATTTTTTTTTGATCACTTGTATTCCTATTACAAGGAATTTAAACATCCCTTGTAATATGAATCTATTGTGACAGGTCCTCTTTACGGAGAGATATACGGGGTCAGTAAGACCCCAAATCTCTCCTCCAGGCTGGAAAGCATGAGATCGAGAAAAAAAATTCACCAATCTCATGCTGATAGCCGCGATCGCGGCTTTGTTTACATCCGGGAACCCGAGTGTGACGTCATAATGTTGCGCCCGGGCCTCCAAGGGTCAGAGAGATGACTGGTGACCATCTGGTCACCGGAAATCTCTATCGTCATCATCCGGTGCCGGACGATTCTTTCTCCGGGCCCCCAATGGCATGGGATAGCCCGGAGAAGCACCAAATGGCAGCGGGAGGGGGGTCCCCTCCTGACGCCTATAAGAACAAACAAGCGGCAAAACTGCCTCTATGATTGTTCTTATCGTGCACAGAATCGCTGGCTGGAAAGAATGATATCTGAATGATGCCTGTAGCTGCAGGCATCATTCAGATATTCCCCCACAAAGTCATTTTACTATGACCCAGTATTGAAGTGGGAAAAACTTTTTTTTTTTCAAATATTTGGTGTTTTAGTTCTTTTTAGCAAAAAAAAACAAACAACAAAAACAAACCCAGTGGTGGTTAAATACCACCAAAAGAAAGCTCTATTTGTGTAAAAAAAAAAATTAAAAATATCGGTACGCAATTGTCATTCAAAGTGTGACAGTACTGAAAGTTGAAAATTGGCTTGGGCAGGAAGGGGGTGAAAGTGCCTAGTGAAGCGGTTACATTTTTGCTTGGCAACTCAGAGATTCGGCTCCCTCCATACATTTTCTATAGGATAAAGGTCTGGAGACTGGCTAGGCCACTCCATGACCTTAATGTGCTTCTTCTTGAGCCATTCCTTTATTGCCTTGGCAGTATGTTTTGAGTTATTGTCATGCTGGAAGACCCATCCACGACCCATCTTCAGTGGTCTGGCTGAGGGAAGAAGGTTCTCATCCAAGATTTTACAATACATGGCCCCATCTATTGGCCCTTCAATGCGGCAAAGTCGGCCTTTACCTTTAGCAGAGAAACAGCCCCAAAGCATATTGTTTCCACCTCTGTGTTTGACTGTGTAGGGATGGTGTTCTAAGGGTCATAGTCAACATTTTTTCTTCCTCCAAACACGGCGAGTTGAGTTAATGCCAAAGAGCTCAATTTTGGTCTCATCTGACCACAGCACTATCTCAGAATCTTTCTTTGAATCATTTTAGATGTTCACTGGCAAGCTTCAGACGGACCTGTACATGTGCCTTCTTGAGGAGGAGGACCTTGTGGGAGCTGCAGGATTCCAATCCATGGCAGCGTATTGTGTTACCAATAGTTTGTTTGGTGACTGCGGTCCCAACTGCCTTGAGATCATTTACAAGCTCCTCCCGTGTAGTTCTGGACTGATCCCTCACTTTTCTCATGATCATCCTTACCCCATGAGGTGAAATCTTGCATGGAGCTCCAACCCGAGGGTGATTGATGGTTATTTTGTATATTTTCAATTTTTTTGAACAATCGCTCCAACAGTTGTCTCCTTCTCATCAAGCTTCTTGCTGATGGTCTTGTAGCCCATTCCAGCCTTGTGTAGGTCTACAATTATGTCCCTGACATCCTTAAAAAGCTCTTTGGTCTTCCCATGACGGTGAGGTTTGGAAGAAAGAGATTCTGTGGACAGGTGTCTTTTATACACATAACGAGTTGTCGTTAGGAGCACCTTATTAAATCGACAGGACTAATCTGTGTACCACATGAGCACATACTGTAGCCAGTCTGGGAGGCAGAATTATTGTTGGTTGATAGAGGATGAAATACTTATTTTACTCACTGAGATGCAACTCAATTTATAACATTTGTATTGTGTGTTTTTTGGATTTTTGGTTGATATTCTGTCTCTATCATTTAAAATACACTTACAATACCTACAATAACAATTATAGACCCTTCATTTCTTTGTAAGTATGCAAACTTACAAACTCTGCAGGGGATCATATTATTATTTCCCCCACTGTATGTGGAAACTTTCTGCAAATGGTTCTAGCCTTCGCCCCATTGAGCTATAAGCCGGGAGATTACCCATCCGAAAGCTAAATGGAAACTAAGGACTGGCGATACAGGTGATGTCATTATCCAAAATATGGCAATGTTTAGATATGGGAAATTACGTATTACTGGGTAAGCAAAGCCTAATGATAAAGTGATAGACTAGTTCCCCATTAGGTTTGCTTTACTTTTAATTGACCATGCATGGCAGTGGGTGGGTTCAAAAGCTGCTGTTGGACTGAATAGCAGCTACAGATCCACCCACTGTTGTGTGCTGTCAATCAAATGTAAAGTAGACTGGAGGACTAGTTCCCAATCAGGCTTTGCCCACCCTGGTGCAAAAACTCTTCAGCTGTCCACCTGTCAGTGTGATGGGCTGTTTTGCCTTGTATCTTTAATGTTACTTTGCACTAAAGCAAGAAAGCAGAAATCCCTGGAAAGAAATAAATGGCTGCACATACAGAACTTCAGATTGTCTTTTATTTAGTTTCACAAAGATACCACCAAAGACCCCAAACATAGATGTAATGATTAAGCACAAGATGTATGTGTGAAACGCGTCTACGTGACCACAGTTTGGTGTCTTTGGTGTTATCTTTGTGAAACTAAAGAAAAGACAATCGGAAGTTCTGGATTTTCAGCCATTTCTTTCTTCTTTACACGTTTCCCATGAAAGGTGGGACGAGGCTAGCACTCTGCAAGATACTCCCATCAGCCTTATCTTTATACACCTGGAGCAGCGGATATTTTTCTTGTAAGCAGAAACTCCTAAAGTTTGTGTATATATATATTTGAAAATTCTGTTTATTAGGTTTTTATAATTTGACATAAAACATTGGACATGTCAATGGGACATTGTCCACATTCCGGCCAAGCATGGCCCAAAAAAACTGAAAAAACAATCTATACTGAACTAAACATAGTCCGGCTATCTAGCTTATACATTCAAATAACAAACCCAACCCTCCCCTACCACCCCTTCCCCCTAACCCCTTGTGGTCACAGCTTGATATAAAATGGAATTCTTCATTTATTTCTTCAACACCAGTAATTTGTTGGGAAACCAATAATTTAACACATCCCAGAAATAGAAGGAGAAAGTGTAGCTTCAATCGTTATGTACTACCCGTGTCGCTTAGCTATAACTTGTATCTCATCTAATACCATTCCTAATGCATCGTGAGTGGAGTATTTCATGGTGTGTACCAAGCCCAATTCCCTATCCTGCTGTATCACTGGATTTGTACCATGCCTGCCAGACTTTGTCGTGGTAGCTCTGTAGAGGGGCATCATGGAGTTTACCAGGCCTTTCCATTAGACCAGACCCGGGGCCCCCGGTTTCTTCCAGTTTAACAGAATGACCTTCCTCCGATAGAACAATAGGATGTTAAGCAGGGTTCATAGGGTCCATGACGGCACCACCTCCTCTACTAGTCCAAGCAAACAGACCCTTACTGTAATTGGTATGGGCACCACCAGAAGCACCATGGGACATTTCCAAAATATGTGTTCTTATATAAAGTATATATTATATGTGATTTACTAAACTTGAATGCTGTACATACAAACTTACTACAACTGTAGGAAAACCACACAAGACATACAGAGTACTATAAATATGCATACAGCATGCATGCTACCTAACCTTCCTAGCAAATGTGCATTGACAAAGGTCCGTATGTGTATTTTATTGGCATTTAATCACTGTAACGATATCACGCCCGGGACAGAAAATGTTGTAACTAGTTTCCATGTTGTTTGGAAAGCAGCCATGACAGCTTGGCTAACCTTACAGAATAATCTGAACTCCCCCCTCCCTGTCTTAGGAATCCAAAGCTTAAAAATTTTCAAAAGGAAAAAGAGGTTATCTCATCAGAGGAAGCAGAACCATGCTAGGTCAATAAACAAGGCTCATGTTGCCTGGCAAGATATTCAGGCCTGTCATAAAACTGTCACCCTCTCCATTCAGAGAACCAACAGATACCTGTCTTAAATACCTCAAACCACATAGAGTGCAGACAGATCAGTATAGTTTTGAAACTTCAACATGTTTTCTAAACTTCCAAAGCAATCATAGCACAGCCATAATATGGGCATATTTAGTTTCCTCAGATAATTTCTAACATTTCAAGTCCAGACACCCCTATGTCAGGTCATATGGGAAGCCACTGGGACCCCTTACTCCTCCTAGGTTACCCTGAAATGGGAAACCTGTCATGTGTGGACTTGTTTTGAAGCAAATATCATGCTGATCACTAAAATGGATATCTTCAGTCTATAAACAGTAGAGAGGCAGAGATATGAATATGTATCACAAAGTGTACCTGGGACAGGGTCATGAGTGTAGACACCTCCCAGCAACCAACCCCTAAACAAGATGACCAGACGATTGGTCACTGGTCACTGTCAGCACCCCCTTTGATTTGACAGAAAAGAGGAGAGGCCAAGGCAATGGTCAGTTCTCCTTTTACCATCCAAGCAGGAACATCTGCCAAGTTTGAGAACCGATTACCTTTGCTCATCGATTGAACTCTGATCAACCCTCGGACATTGCAAGTATTCTTCCTTCCCAATTCTACCTTATTTCTTTGTGGCTGTATATTGTCTTTATTTTTTGAAACATCCTTTTTCTGTAAATGTTTTATTCGCACCAACCTTGACCTTTTCATAATAAACCCTTATGTTGAAAAGTGTTAACCTTGTCTTTAAAGCTCTTGATGCAACTATAAACGAACCTGTCTCTTAAAAAGGTGCTACTGTGGTAGAGTAAGGCACTGAGCAGACCTGTCTGTGGTGGCAGTGTGTGTTGCAGGCGCTTATTCTAAAATGATAATTGGTATTGCTAAAATTACGAGTCCCCCAGGCTCTGTCTTTTAAACGGGGGTGGTGGTGGCATTTAAAGGGTTAATTGTGTAATTAGCCCAGTGACAATCGCTCTCAGGCTGCCCGCACCTAGATTGTGGTCCCGCAAGCTGGAAAATCTTTTTGCTGGGTGCAGCTGAGTGTGGCATTGTTACGTAAGTGACAGCGTGGTGTGAGGTTGGCCGGTCCTTTGTTGCCAGTTAGCGAGGAGGGCAGGGATCTGACACCCGCGTTCGTCACAATCACCACTGGGTTTTTCATTTTTTGCTAAATAAATGAAAAAAGACTGAATATTTAGAAAAAAAAACCTTTTTCATAGTTTGTTATAAAATTTTGGAAACAGGTATTGTTTCACTTTCACTGATCTGTGCTGATGAGGCTGCACTGATGGGCACTAATAGGCTGCACTGATGAGGCAGAACTGTTGGGTGGCACTGATAAACACTAGAAGGCATCACTGGTGGGCACTGATGAGGCTGAACTGATAGGTGACACTGATTGGCAGCACTGGTGGGCACAGATTGGCAGCACTGGTGGGCACAGATTGGCAGCACTGGTGGGCAATTATTGGCAGCACTGGTGGGCACTGATTGGCAGCATTGGTGGGCACTTTTGGCAGCACTGATGGGGCACAGATTGGACTGTACTGATTATCAGGGCACTGATAATCACCCTGATTATTAGTGTTTGTGTACCTTTTAGAAAAGCTGATGATCAACTTATTTCTCAGCTCTTCATGTTGTCAGTATAAGGAAAGGAAAGCTGAGAACCGGCTTCTATTTACATCCATCATAAGCTTTGATTGGACACTGCAATCACAGAGCATGCCGCCTGCACCCAGCAGCAGGCGTGCAACAGGCATGATCATGGGAGGTCGTCATATGATGGCCTCCCAGAACTAGCCGTCCACTCTATAGCCATCGTTTGGCTATAGCAAGGTCGGCAAGTGGTTAATATAAACTTGTTGTGATTTTTTTTTGCCAGACATGTAGCAGAATACATTTGGCCTCAATTTATGAAGAAATTAGATTTTTTTTTTATTGGATAAGTTTTATAGCAGAAAGTACAAAAGAATGTTTTTTTATTTTATTTTTAATTTTGGAGAAAAAAATGACATAAATTTTATTTGTGTACAGTGTTGCATGACCGCGTAACTGCCAATTAAATAGCGCTGTGCTGAATAGCAAAAAGGGTTTGGTCATGAAGGGGCGTAAAACTATCAAGTGGTTAACACACAAGACATTTGGACAGAAGGATAAGATGGGAGGTGTTGCCGTTGCCATGACAACCAGACATTTCCTCTCATCTGATCTGCACCAGGACAATGACACCTACAATCTGATTGGCTGCTCTATAGATACTAATATTAAAGTGGTTGTAAACTCTGTCTATACCACTTTTACGTACAGGTAAGCCTATAACAAGGCCTACCTGTAGGTACTGTGAATATCTCCTAAACTTGTACAGTTAAGGACATATTTACTATATGCGCTGCTGCCGACGTCATTGGTGCATGCGTACTGAAGAACTGGTGCCGTTTCTGCAGGACTCATGCTGTGATTGGTGTTCTATCAGAAAGCCACTACCCATCAGAAAATGCAACCTTAGTGACCTTCCGTTGCGGCCATTTTGGTACATCCGCACTCATCCATGGTAATCCTACAGTCATAAGGTGGAAAGCAGACATCTTTTTACACCCACCGAAGTCTTGCATTTCACACTTCTTTCTACCAGTAAACTCAGCTTATATAGTGAAATACAGTATTTAGAAATCTGTCTTCATTCATGTTGAATTTTAAAAGCAGCAGTGTTCTGACAGATTAGCAAACCTGTGAGATCAGCAGGCTTGCTGGTGCTTTTAAAATTCAACATCAAAACAGTGTCACATGGACTGTAACTGCAAGACGCCGGTATGTGTAAAAAGATGTCTGCTTGCCGCCTTTTTACTGTAGGCTTACTTCGGACGATTGTGGGGTGTACCAAGATGGTCTTGCTGGAATGTCACTTCTGTTACATATTCTGATGGGTAGCAGCTTTCTAAAAGGTCACCGGTGGCTCCCGGGCGCATTTGTGTGGGAGTGACGTCATTGCGGCTCCAGCCAATTACAGCGCCGGAGGCGAAACCCAGAAGTAACTCCGGTGGAAGATGTCCGCCATGTACTTGGAGTGCCGACACCGATTCAGGGCATCATTCTGAGGTAAGTATTTCATAATGAGCTAGTATGCGATGCATTGTTTCGGAGGTTTACAACCTCTTTAACCACTTAAGCCCCGGACCAATTTTCAGCCAAAGGACCAAGCCCCTTTTTGCGATTCGGCACTGCGTTGCTTTAACTGACAACTGTGCGGTCGTGCGACGTGGCTCCCAAACAAAATTGGCGTCCTTTTTTTCCCCACAAATAGAGCTTTCTTTTGGTGGTATTTGATCACCTCTGCGTTTTTTTTATTTTTGCTCTATAAACAAAAATAAAGCAACAATTTTGAAAAAAATGCAATGTTTTTTTACTTTTTGCTATAATAAATACTCCCAAAAAATATATAAAAAAACTTTTTTTTTTCCTCAGTTTAGACTGATACGTATTCTTCTACATATTTTTGGTAAAAAAAATCACAATTAGTGATTATTGATTGGTTTGCGCAAAAATTATAGCGTTTACAAAATAGGGGATAGTTTTATAGCATTTTTATTAATATTTTTTTTTTTTACTAGTAATGGCGGCGATCAGTGATTTTTATTGTGACTGTGACATTAAGGCGGACACATCGGATGTTTTTGACACATTTTTGGAACCATTGTCATTTATACAGCAATCAGTGCTATTTAAATGCACTGATTCCTGTGTAAATGACACTGGCAGTGAAGGAGTTAACCACTAGGGGGCAGTGTAGGGGTTATGTATGACGTTATGTGTTTTTTTTATTGTAGGGGGAGTGGCCTGGCATGTGATGTCACTGATCGTCCTTCCCTATAAAAGGGAAGAGACGATCGTGACAGCCACACAGGGAAGCACAGGGAGAGGTTTGTTTACACAGACCTCTCCTCGTTCTTCAGCTCTGTGACCCGATCGCGGGACACCAGCGGCGATCGGGTCTGCTGGTCCCGTGGCCACGGTCACGGAGCACAGGACTGGCTCGGGAGCGCTCCACCGGCGGCACACTCCCGACCCATGGCTGGGCACTTAAAGAGTAACGTACAGGTACGTGCTTGTGCCATTCTGCCGGCGTACATCGGCGTGAGGTGGTCCTTAAGTGGTTAGAGGGGTAGTAAACAGCTGAAGAAAAAAAAACCTGTAAGACAATGGCATAATGTGCTAGTATACATTGCATACTAGCACATTACCTTAGAGCAAAGCTTCCGCAGCCTGACTCGGTCAGCGCTGAGATGGCTGACATGTTGCCTCTCTGTTTATTCCGAGGTAGTGGGCCCCGGCGATTCGATGGGCGCTGGAGTCCTCCGCTCCGGCAGGATACGCCGGACCTTCACTGCGCCACTGATGTCAGCGGCTGTGGAGACATGCAGATGTTTTGTTGGTTTTCTAAATTTCTCAATGTCTAAGCTAGAAAATTAGAACTCGGTACTGAATTATTAAAGCGGTTGTTTACTCTGCACATTTTTTATCTACCAGGTAACCTATAATAGGATCGATTTACATTTAAGTCCCTCTGCCTGACCCACAAATTTACACAAGGCCCCGCAATACCTCTGGGACAAAATAAAGCACTAAACCCCAGGTCCCACTCTCCGGTCAACTAACCAGGACTTCCACATCCCCAACACCCGTTATAAATTAAAAGCCGAACAAAGGTTCGCAATCCAAGGACCACAGCTATGGAATGCTCTACCTGCGGACATCCACTCGGAAGGAAACTATCTAGCCTTCAGAAAGAAGCTCAAGACCCATCTCTTCTGAAAGCGCAGACGGACAGTGGCGGCAAAAGTGCCCTGAGGCGATTTAGTTCGCATTTGTAGCGCTATACAAGTTATTCATTCATTCACCTGTTCAGTACTGAAATCTCATTTTCTAGCTTAGACTTTGAGAAATTTAGAAAACCAACAAAACGTCTGCATGTCTCTTCTCTATCATCACTATACTGCCTGTACACCGGAAACTCTCTTCTCACTTCCGCTCTATGCGTTCCACGGCCTCTTGGTCGCCATAGTAATGACCAACAGAACAGCTGTCTTCCATAGACCCAGAGCCAATTATACCAGTGCTGCAGAGATTAGAGATACCGCTAGGTGGAGCACGTCTGCCATATGAAGAAGGAAGCGTCGTCAGTTTGGGAAAGGCTGCGGCCATTTTGTTGAAGCCTTGTTAGGAGACAAAAACATTTCTGTGGAGGTGTGAGTGTGGAGAGTGTGTGTCCAGTAAGGAGGAGGTAATAATGTCTTCTTATTACATAGTTACCAACATTGTAAAAAAAAAAAAAATTGGGACACTTTTTTGGCAGTAGGCGGAGTTGTATTATAATTAGGGGGGCATGCGGATATAGGCGTGGCACATGGAAGGTGAAATGTGCCAAAATGTGGGTGTGGTTTACATAAATAGTGGGCGGGGCTTACATGGGTGTGGCTCGAATGGGTGGGGTTAGAGTCTGAGATGAATGCGGGATGGAGAGGGAAAGGGGGGGAGGGATGGAGGGACAGCAGCCCCCGATCCTACACCACAATAGCAATATGTGTTTTCCAGTCTGACAATCAGCAGATAAAGATACTCCAAATACCTTGTGTTAGCGCTTCAATCATCCCGGCGCCGTGATTGTTATGGTGTCAGGATGATTGAAGCGCATTATTTCTATTATTACATTGTAATATAAAATGAAATCATTCAACTCACCATAATGCAGAATCAGTGGGAGCCCTGAGCGTGTCACTAGCCACGTTGCCTGCCACCAGATGCCATCAGGTGCCCCCAGCAGAGTCCTTCCTTACATCAGGTGCCCCATCAGAGCAGCCTTCCTCAATCTGTGTCTCCATCAGCAGAGCCCCTCCTTACATCTGGTGTCCCCATCAGTCCTCCTAACATCTGGTGCCCCTCTGACATCCAGACTGGCCCCTCTGACATCCAGACTGGCCCCCCTGACATCCAGACTGCCCCCCTCTGACATCCAGACTGCCCCCCCGACATCCATAGTAGCCCCCTCCAACATCCAGACTCTGACTGGCCCCTGGCATCCTCCAGACTCACTCTGACTGGCCCCCGACATCCTCCAGACTCACTCTGACTGGCCCCCGACAGATCCTCGAGACTCTGACTGGCCCCCAACATCCTCCAGACTCTGACTGGCCCCCAACAGATCCTCCAGACTCTGACTGGCCCTCGACATCCTCCAGACTCACTCTGACTGGCCCCCGACATCCTCCAGACTCACTCTGACTGGCCCCCGACATCCTCCAGACTCACTCTGACTGGCTCCCGACATCTCCAGACTCACTCTGACTGGCCCCCAACATCCTCCAGATGCCGTGACCGTCGTTGCCGTGCGGAAAGAGTTTGAACTGCAGAGCCGCCCACCTTCCATAGACACTGGTAGCGGGGGTGGGCAGCGCCGCAGCATCTCTATAGACCAGCTTCTGGTCTTCTTTAAAATGGTGGCCGTGGATCTCTAGCGGCCGGCGGCGAAATTAACGGGGACAAACCAAATTTCCCGGGACAAAATTAATTCGGGAGAAGGGTCCTAATCCCGGGAATGTCCCGGGACAGTTGGCAAATATGTTATTATGAGAGAAGGGGGTCCCAGCACTGTGTGTGGACTGGATGGGGGAATCATGTCACCTCCACACATCATCATCTTCCTGCAAGTCCTCTTATGTGTAGTGTAGGTCAGGGTGCTGTAGAGATCCATATATTGTATAGGAATACTCTTTATTCTATTCTGTGTAGAGAAGTAGAAAGATCTGTGATGTTTATATGCGCACATAGACTTTCCTTCCCCGCTCTGTTCAACCGCTACCAATGACCTGTGTGCACTGGAATTGTAACCTTTACAATGTTATAGACTTCTTCCTGATTCGCCCAGCACTGTCACATGATCGGAGTCACATGATTCTTCATATGTGGAAGTACCAGGTATCTCCTTTGCTCTCCGCACTGAACAGATCAGGGAACATACAGAATAAAATGATGGAAGGATTTATTCCAGATTTTATACATTTCACGCTTTCACGCATTTCATGATCATCAGTGTAAGGCAGCCCAGCGGGGTGAATGAAGGAAACTGACCCGCTTCCCCCATCTATACATCCATTGTGTGTATGGGGGATGGGAGGAATCCTTCCTACTGAGTGATTGCATTCTGACCGCTAGGAGGCTTCCCCAGAATACACTGATCAGCATTGCAGGATGTAGCGGGCAGCACTGATCCATTGGGCAAAATCTGACTGGGCATTTGTATGACTGGTAGATTTACTTCTGTACAACCACAGTGTCCGTACATGGATCGAAATTGGGCTGGTCCCATCTGAACCATCTATATTATGATCCATGTATGGTCAGCTTAAAGTCCACTTGAAAAAATATTAAAAACCAGCAGCTATAAATACTACAGCTGCTGACTTTTAATAAATGGACACTCACCTGTCCCAGAGTCCAGCGATGTCGGCAGCCGAGGCCAATCGATCTCTCGGCTGCTGCTGCCGCCATTCTCGGTGAAGGAATCAGGAAGTGAAGTGTTGCGGCTTCACTTCCCAGTTCCCTACTGCGCATGCGCGAGTCGCGCAGCGCAATGGGAATGGTCCACGCTGTGTCTGGGACCCGTGTGTCCCAGCAGACAGCGCGCTGGGACAGGAAGAAGCATAGACTCCCGTGGGAGTCTATGCCCAGAAGTGGGTGCAAATACCTGACAGGAAGGGGGGAGGGTTCCAATGAGTGGAAGTTCCACTTTAGGGTGGTACCCTGCTTTAATACAGGGAGTCATCACTTCCAGGAGTCGGGGGGGGGGGGGGAGTTCTGAGCCCCGTTATCCGACAAGTTATATTGTGTTGCTCCTCCAGTTAACAATTCACAATATTCAGTATTAGAGGTGGTAAAAATGTTGGAACTGTCTCCTCGAAGACAGAAACATATAATGACAATCCCTACCATGTACACTGTACTGTGTCATTTACATTTATTTTATGATAAATGATTTTTTTTGACAGTGTGAGGTTCATAAACCATCCTGCGTACAGCAGAGACATACAGAAAAGTGGATCTGTAGAAGGATGTCATGATGGAGAACCGGGCGCCCCCCACATCACCGGGTAAGAGGAGACTTTCATTTCTTGTATTGAAGATCCACCTAGATACACACATCCTCCGATATAAGGGCATACAGTATCTCACAAAAGTGAGTACACCCCTCACGTTTTTGTAAATATTTTCTTCTATCTTTTCATGTGACAACACTGAAGACATGAAACTTTGCTACAATGTAAAGTAGTGAGTGTACAGTGTAAATTTGCTGTCCCCTAAAAATAACTCAACACACAGCAATTAATGTCTAAACCATTGGCAACAAAAGTGAGTACACCCCTAAGTGAAAATGTCCCAATTGGGCCCAAAGTGTCAATATTTTGTGTGGCCCCCATTATATTCCAGCACTGCCTTAACCCTCTTGGGCATGGAGGTCACCAGAGCTTCACAGGTTGCCAATGGAGTCCTCTTCCACTCCTCCATGACGATATCACAGAGCTGGTGGATGTTAGAGACCTTGCACTCCTCTACCTTATATTTGAGGATGCCCCACAGATGCTCAATAGGTTTGGAGACATGCTTGGCCAGTCCATCACCTTTACCCTCGGCTTCTTTAACAAGGCAGTGGTCCTCTTGGGGGTGTGTTTGGGGTCGTTATCATGTTGGAATACTGTCCTGCGGCCCAGTCTCTGCACTGTTGATGCTCTGCTTCAGTATGTCACAGTACATGTTGACATTCATGGTTCCCTCAATGAACTGTAGCTCCCCAGTGCCAGGAGCACTCATGCAGCCCCAGACCATGACACTCCCACCACCAAGCTTTACTGTAGTCAAGACACACTTGTCTTTGTACTCCTCACCTGGTTGCCACCACACACGCTTGGCATCATCTGAACCAAATAAGTTTATCTTGGTCTCATCAGACCACAGGACATGGTTCCAGTAATCCATGTCCTTAGTCTGCTTGTCTTCAACAAACTGTTTCTGGGCTTTCTTGTGCATCATCTTTAGAAGAGGCTTCCTTCTGGGAGGACAGCCATGCAGACCAATTTGATGCAGCGTGCGACGTATGGTCTGAGCACTGACAGACTGAACCCCCACCCCTTCAACCTCTGTAGCAATGCTGGAAGCACTCATATGTCTCTTTCCCAAAGACAACCTCTGGATTTTATGCTGAACACGTGCACTCAACTTCTTTATTCGACCATGGAGAGGTCTGTTCTGAGTGGAACCTGTCCTGTTAAAACGCTGTATGGTCTTGGCCACCATGTTGCAGCTCAGTTTCAGGGTCTTGGCAATCTTCTTATAGCCTAGGCCAGGGGTCACAAAATGGTGGCCCTCCAGCTGTTGCGGAACTACAAGTCCCATCATGCCTCTGCCTGAGGGAGTCATGCTTGTAACTGTCCACCTTGCAAAGCCTCATGGGAGTTGTCATTTTTCAACAGCTGGAGGGCCACCAGTTTGAGACCTCTGGCCTAGGCCATCTTTATGTAGAGCAACAATTGTTTTTTTCAGATGCTCAGAGAGTTATTTGCCATGAAGTGCCATGCTAAATGTCCATTGACCAGTATGAGAGAGTGAGAGCGATAACACCAAATTTAACACACCTGCTACCCATTCACACCCAAGACCTTGTAACACTAACGAGTCACATGATACCAGGGAGGGAAAATTACATTTTGGGCCCAATTTTGACATTTTCACTTAGGCATAAACTCACTTTTGTTGCCAGCGGTTTGTTGAGTTATTTTGAGAGGGACAGCAAATTTACATTGTTATACAAGCTGTACACTCACTACTTTACATTGTAGCAAAGTGTCATTTCTTGAGTGTTGTCACATGAAAAGATATACCATATTTATCAACGTATAACACGAACCCCAAGTTTAGGAGTGAATTTTAAGCAAAAAATCTTTTAGGAGAGAAGTTTAAGGAAAACAACTTACATTTAAATGCCCATCAATGCACCCTTGTCAGTGTCCATCTGCAGCCTTGTCAGTATCATTTGCAGCCTTGTCATGCAGCCTTGTCAGTATCATTTGCAGTCTTGCCATTTAAAAATGGCGCCGCCGAGATACAAAGCCGGATGTCCTGTGTATCTCGGCGGCACTCGATAGCTCTCGGCCGTTCCCGGCGGCTTTCAGCCGTTCTCGGTGGCTCTCAGCCATTCTCAGCGGCTTTCAGCCATTCTAGGCGGCTTTCGCCCGCTCTCGGTGGCTCACACGGGACTGCGAGAGTGGCCAAAAGCCGCCAAGAATGGGCGAGAGCGTCCGAAAGCCGCCAAAAACCGCTGAGAACATCTGAAAGCTGCCGAGAACATCCGAAAGCCGCCAAGAACAGCCAAAAGATTTTAAGGGGGAAAAAGTGTGTGTTATAAGTAGTGATGGCCGAACGGTTCGCCCGGCGGTCGTTTCGCGGCGAATTTCCGACTTTCGCCGTCCGCGGGTTCGAACGCCTTTTTCCGTCGTTCGCCCCGGCGGACTTACGTGTTTAATGTATACAAGAACTTTAACCTTTCGTGACACGTTTATCATGTGTTACAGGACAACCAATTGAGACATGACAGCTCATGGACACTTGGACATTCCCCCTAACCTATAAATACACCCGATCCGGTGGCCATTTTACATTCTTTCTTCTGTCACTGTAGGGAAAGGATCCTGTGTGGAGTAGGGACAGAGAAAACGCTAGCTATTTGGTACACAAAAGTTCTTTTCAGGACTGGTATAGGTGTTAGGTCAGCAGCCTGAGTTTCTTTTGTCAGTTTAGATAAAGGGACAGAGCGCTGTATGCTGCTATTTTAGGGACAGCTCAGCCAGATTAGTCTTTCTTCATCATCATCATCATCATCATCATTAGCTGTTACTATCAGGTCCACAAAAGAGCTGTTCCAGCTAATCGTTCCAGCCTACTCTTTTTTGCCAATTTGTATAGGGACAGGCAGGAAGCAGTGTGTCAGGCAGTGAGGATAATTTTAAAGACTTGCTGTTACTATTAGTTCCACAAAGGTTCTTTTCAGGACTGGTATCAGTGGTACGGTAATAGGCTTGTACACGTATAATATTCTTTCTTCCAAATATAGAAAGAATATTATACTTGACTGCTGCCCTTCTGCTGCAGTCTGCTAATCATTCACAACTCACTTGTTCCACAAAGCTCTTTATCAGGACTGGTAACTTGGTCTGTCTAGGGTGCTACGGTACATAGGCTTGGGTGCGGTACAGTCTGCTGTTCTGTAAGGACCGCTATCGGTCCACAATACATAGGGTTGCCGTGCACTACTGCTGACCGCTGCCCTATACTGCAGCAGTCCTTCAGCGGTATAGGGACTGACGCACAGTCTGCTAAACACTAATACACAACCTGCTTGGTCCACAAAAGTTCTTATAAGGACTGGTAACTTGGTATAGGGTGCTACGGTACATAGGCCTGAGTGCGTTACAGTCTGCTGTTCTGTAAGGACCGCTATCGGTCCACAATACATAGGGTTGACGTGCACTACTGCTGACCGCTGCCCTATACTGCAGCAGTCCTTCAGCGGTATAGGGACTGACGCACAGTCTGCTAAACACTAATACACAACCTGCTTGGTCCACAAAAGTTCTTATAAGGACTGGTAACTTGGTATAGGGTGCTACGGTACATAGGCCTGAGTGCGTTACAGTCTGCTGTTCTGTAAGGACCGCTATCGGTCCACAATACATAGGGTTGACGTGCACTACTGCTGACCGCTGCCCTATACTGCAGCAGTCCTTCAGCGGTATAGGGA
This sequence comes from Lithobates pipiens, assembly GCF_037356315.1. Taxonomy (NCBI): domain Eukaryota; kingdom Metazoa; phylum Chordata; class Amphibia; order Anura; family Ranidae; genus Lithobates; species Lithobates pipiens. The sequence continues at coordinate 2,894,539 of NW_027507874.1, forward strand.
CTGACGCACAGTCTGCTAAACACTAACACACAACCTGCTTGGTCCACAAAAGTTCTTATAAGGACTGGTAACTTGGTATAGGGTGCTACGGTACATAGGCCTGAGTGCAGTACAGTCTGCTGTTCTGTAAGGACTGCTATCGGTCCACAATACATAGGGTTGCCGTGCACTACTGCTGACCGCTGCCCTATACTGCAGCAGTCCTTCAGCGGTATAGGGACTGACGCACAGTCTGCTAAACACTAATACACAACCTGCTTGGTCCACAAAAGTTCTTATAAGGACTGGTAACTTGGTATAGGGTGCTACGGTACATAGGCCTGAGTGCAGTACAGTCTGCTGTTCTGTAAGGACCGCTATCGGTCCACAATACATAGGGTTGCCGTGCACTACTGCTGACCGCTGCCCTATACTGCAGCAGTCCTTCATTGGTATAGGGACTGACGTACAGTCTGCTAATCACTAACACACAACCTGCTTGGTCCACAAAAGTTCTTATAAGGACTGGTAACTTGGTATAGGGTGCTACGGTACATAGGCCTGAGTGCGTTACAGTCTGCTGTTCTGTAAGGACCGCTATCGGTCCACAATACATAGGGTTGCCGTGCACTACTGCTGACCGCTGCCCTATACTGCAGCAGTCCTTCATTGGTATAGGGACTGACGTACAGTCTGCTAATCACTAACACACAACCTGCTTGGTCCACAAAAGTTCTTATAAGGACTGGTAACTTGGTATAGGGTGCTACGGTACATAGGCCTGAGTGCAGTACAGTCTGCTGTTCTGTAAGGACCGCTATCGGTCCACAATACATAGGGTTGCCGTGCACTACTGCTGACCGCTGCCCTATACTGCAGCAGTCCTTCATTGGTATAGGGACTGACGTACAGTCTGCTAATCACTAACACACAACCTGCTTGGTCCACAAAAGTTCTTATAAGGACTGGTAACTTGGTATAGGGTGCTACGGTACATAGGCCTGAGTGCAGTACAGTCTGCTGTTCTGTAAGGACCGCTATCGGTCCACAATACATAGGGTTGCCGTGCACTACTGCTGACCGCTGCCCTATACTGCAGCAGTCCTTCATTGGTATAGGGACTGACGTACAGTCTGCTAATCACTAACACACAACCTGCTTGGTCCACAAAAGTTCTTATAAGGACTGGTAACTTGGTATAGGGTGCTACGGTACATAGGCCTGAGTGCAGTACAGTCTGCTGTTCTGTAAGGACCGCTATCGGTCCACAATACATAGGGTTGCCGTGCACTACTGCTGACCGCTGCCCTATACTGCAGCAGTCCTTCATTGGTATAGGGACTGACGTACAGTCTGCTAATCACTAACACACAACCTGCTTGGTCCACAAAAGTTCTTATAAGGACTGGTAACTTGGTATAGGGTGCTACGGTACATAGGCCTGAGTGCGTTACAGTCTGCTGTTCTGTAAGGACCGCTATCGGTCCACAATACATAGGGTTGCCGTGCACTACTGCTGACCGCTGCCCTATACTGCAGCAGTCCTTCAGCGGTATAGGGACTGACGCACAGTCTGCTAAACACTAACACACAACCTGCTTGGTCCACAAAAGTTTTTATAAGGACTGGTAACTTGGTATAGGGTGCTACGGTACATAGGCCTGAGTGCAGTACAGTCTGCTGTTCTGTAAGGACCGCTATCGGTCCACAATACATAGGGTTGCCGTGCACTACTGCTGACCGCTGCCCTATACTGCAGCAGTCCTTCATTGGTATAGGGACTGACGTACAGTCTGCTAATCACTAACACACAACCTGCTTGGTCCACAAAAGTTCTTATAAGGACTGGTAACTTGGTATAGGGTGCTACGGTACATAGGCCTGAGTGCAGTACAGTCTGCTGTTCTGTAAGGACCGCTATCGGTCCACAATACATAGGGTTGCCGTGCACTACTGCTGACCGCTGCCCTATACTGCAGCAGTCCTTCATTGGTATAGGGACTGACGTACAGTCTGCTAATCACTAACACACAACCTGCTTGGTCCACAAAAGTTCTTATAAGGACTGGTAACTTGGTATAGGGTGCTACGGTACATAGGCCTGAGTGCAGTACAGTCTGCTGTTCTGTAAGGACCGCTATCGGTCCACAATACATAGGGTTGCCGTGCACTACTGCTGACCGCTGCCCTATACTGCAGCAGTCCTTCATTGGTATAGGGACTGACGTACAGTCTGCTAATCACTAACACACAACCTGCTTGGTCCACAAAAGTTCTTATAAGGACTGGTAACTTGGTATAGGGTGCTACGGTACATAGGCCTGAGTGCAGTACAGTCTGCTGTTCTGTAAGGACCGCTATCGGTCCACAATACATAGGGTTGCCGTGCACTACTGCTGACCGCTGCCCTATACTGCAGCAGTCCTTCAGCGGTATAGGGACTGACGTACAGTCTGCTAATCACTAACACACAACCTGCTTGTTCCACAAAAGTTCTTATAAGGACTGGTAACTTGGTATAGGGTGCTACGGTACATAGGCTTGAGTGCGGTACAGTCTGCTGTTCTGTAAGGACCGCTATCGGTCCACAATAGATAGGGTTGACGTGCACCACTGCTGACCGCTGCCCTATACTGCAGCAGTCCTTCAGCGGTATAGGGACTGACGTACAGTCTGCTAAACACTAATACACAACCTGCTTGGTCCACAAAAGTTCTTATAAGGACTGGTAACTTGGTATAGGGTGCTACGGTACATAGGCTTGAGTGCGGTACAGTCTGCTGTTCTGTAAGGACCGCTATCGGTCCACAATAGATAGGGTTGACGTGCACCACTGCTGACCGCTGCCCTATACTGCAGCAGTCCTTCAGCGGTATAGGGACTGACGTACAGTCTGCTAAACACTAATACACAACCTGCTTGGTCCACAAAAGTTCTTATAAGGACTGGTAACTTGGTATAGGGTGCTACGGTACATAGGCTTGAGTGCGGTACAGTCTGCTGTTCTGTAAGGACCGCTATAGGTCCACAATAGATAGGGTTGACGTGCACCACTGCTGACCGCTCACCTATACTGCAGCAGTCCTTCAGCGGTATAGGGACTAAGAGTTTTGTCACAGGGTCATTTAAAAAATGACATGCAGAGGAAGAGGCAGGCCCTTCCGCAGGGGTGGTAGGGGTAGGGCAGGAGCAACAGGCTTGAGCCAAAGTGGGAAGTTGCAGAAGGTGCGTTCAATTACTTTAAAGGATGCACCAGACTTGGTTGAGTGGCTCGCTCAGCCTTACTCTTCTGCACCCTCCTCATCCTCTCGATCTGCACCCTCTTCTTCACTCTCTGCTATGTGCACCCCCAAAGACACTACCACCAACAACACGACCACCACCACCACCACCACATACCTTCCGCTTGAGTCACTGGAATTATTTTCCGATCCATATCAAGAGGACATTTCTGATGCGCAGCCACTCTTGGTATTGGATCAGGAAGAGGAGGTAGCAACAAGCGCTACTCAGCAGTCTGACGCCAGTACCCAGATCAGCCCAAGGAGGAGGTTGGTCCCCGGTGTTGCTGCCTACTCTACTTATAGCGGTGGGGAAGGTGACGTTGATGATGACGTGTCTAGTGATGTCACGTGGGTGCCCACAAGAGAGGAAGAGGAGGGGAGTTCAGAGGGAGATATGGACCAGCAGATAGGGAGGAGAAGCAGCAATGACTTACATTGCACAGCAGGGACAAAGCAGACTGCAAATGTATCAGGAGCGAGTCATCGACCATGTACGGTCACATCTGGCGCTCCCAGGACACCGGCACATGGCTCCGCAGTGTGGGCTTTTTTTAACGTGTCCGCTGCTGACAATAGCGTTGCCATCTGCAATCTTTGCAGTCAACGCGTTAGTCGCGGTAAGCCCAATACTCACCTAGGGACGACCGCCTTAAGAAGGCACATGAGCAGCCATCACCGAGCCCAGTGGGAGCAACGGAACACACAAAGCCACACTGCAGGCTCTCACCGTCCAGCCTCGTCTTCTACTTCTCCTTCTCCTCTCTCCTCACAATTGTCCTCCACTCCACCTTCCATCACGCCAAGCTCACATTTTTCTGCAAAAAGGCAGGCTTCCGTGGGCCTAATGTTTGAGCGTAAAAAAATGATGACGCCGGATAACCCTCTTGCCCAACGGTTGGCGGCTGGCTTGTCAGAACTCATAGCCCGCCAACTACTGCCATATAAACTGGTGGACTCGGAGGCCTTTCGCAAATTTGTGGCCATTGGAACACCACAATGGAAGGTCCCAGGAAGGAAGTATTTCTCAGAGAAGGGCATCCCAGAGCTATATGGCCATGTTCAGCGGCAAGTGAATGTATCTCTGGCACACAGTGTCGGTGCCAAGATACATCTGACCACAGACACGTGGTCTAGCAAACACGGGCAGGGAAGGTATATCAGTTTTACTGCCCACTGGGTGAACCTTCTGACGGCCGTCAAGCATGTAACCCGTGGCACCCGTGTAGATTTGGTTTTACCGCCACGGATTGCATGCAGGCCTGACTCTTCTTCTCCTCCTCCTACTCCATCCTCCTCCCTCTCCTCCTCAGCTGCCTCCTCCTTTTCCGCTGCTAGCGTCTCTTCCACTGCACCGCCCAAGCTCCCCAGAACCTATTCCACATGCCAGGTGAGACGTTGCCATGCCGTGCTGCGTCTGTTGTGCCTGGAAGCAAAGAGCCACACTGGCCCGGCACTCCTTTCAGCTTTGCGTTCACAGGCAGATGAGTGGCTAACACCGCTCAATTTGACAGTTGGTAAAGTGGTGTGTGACAACGGTGCCAATCTGCTTAGCGCATTGAAACAGGGCAAAATCACGCACGTGCCGTGCATGGCACACGTCTTAAACTTGGTCGTGCAGCGATTCCTTGTCAAATACCCTGGGGTCCAGGACATCTTGCGGCAGGCAAGGAAAATCTCGGCCCATTTCAGAAGATCTTACACGGCCATGGCTCGCCTTGCTGACATTCAGCGGCGACACCATCTGCCGGTCAGACGTCTTATTTGCGATTGCCCGACGCGATGGAACTCAACCTTCTATATGCTTGATAGGCTGCTCCAGCAGAAACGTGCAGTTAACGTCTACCTGTATGAACTCTGCGAAAGAAACGGTTCTGGGGAGCTGGGTTTTTTTTCACCGCGCCAGTGGCTGCTCATGCGCGACACATGCAGACTTCTGCGGCCATTTGAGGAGATCACCAAACTGGTCAGTCGCAGCCATGGCGCCATCAGTGACATGGTACCTTATGCCTTCTTTCTGGAGCGTGCATTGCGTCGTGTCATTGATCAGGCTGTGGAGGAGCAGGAGCGGGAAGATGAGGAAGTCGCAATGCTGGATGAATTCCCAGGGGGGGCTACTCTATCTGAGACAAGTCAACAACAGGAGTCTGATGAGGAGTCAGAGGAGGATGGTGCCGGGGCGGATGAGCAGGAGCAAGAAGAGCATGCTTTAAACCTTTCTGGGATCCCTGTTGTGCGAGGATGGGGAGAGGAGAATGAAGAGGACGACATTATCCTGGATGATGAGCAGGAGCCAGGCCACCACACCGCTTCCACTTTAGTGCAAATGGGGGCCTTCATGCTCCAGTGTTTTAATAGGGACCCCCGTATAAAAAGCATGAGGGTCAAGGACCAGTACTGGGTGGCAACGTACTTAGACCCCCGGTACAAACACAAAATGGCGGAAATGTTACCGCCGTCGCAGAGGGCTGTCAGAATGCAGCACTTCCAGGCCTTGCTTCGAGAAATGCTGCATTCTGCTTTTGCGTGCGCTGGCAGAGGAGCAATTCCCACTCCCAGAGAAGGATTTGCGGGTACCAATCCAACAGCGCCTGCAAGAAGAGGCCGGTTTGAAGATGTGTTGGTGACTTCGGATATGAGGTCATTCTTTCAGCCGACCCATCGACAGGTGTCATCCGGATCCAGCATCAGGGAACGCCTAGACCGTCAGGTGTCCGACTACATTGGGTTAACGGCCGATGTGGACGCTCTGAGGAGTGATGAACCCCTAGACTACTGGGTGGGCAGGCTTGACCTCTGGCCAGAGCTTGCCCAATTTGCAATCGAACTGTTGGCTTGCCCCTCATCCAGTGTCCTGTCCGAAAGGACGTTCAGCGCAGCAGGGGGGATTGTGACCGATAAGCGTACTCGCCTAGCTCACCACAGTGTTAACTACCTCACATTTCTAAAAATGAATGAGGCATGGATCTCGGAGGAATTCAACACATGTGATCAGTAGACCATGTATATGTCTATAAACAATTTTTGGAATCAAGCACACAGACCTTCTTAATTCATTTGGCTCACTTCCCTGACCCAAAAAAGCACACCGTACTATATGCCCCTACCCTCCTCTTTGAAGAGGTTGAGCGGTGTCATATTTCTACTGGGGCTGCTTATTATGAGGGGTTCCCACCATCCCTGTGCTGTGCTGACTTCCTCCTGGGGGTTCTTATTATGAGGGGCTCCCACCATCCCTGTGCTGTGCTGACTTCCTCCTGGGGGTTCTTATTATGAGGGGATCACACCATCCCTGTGCTGTGCTGACTTCCTCCTGGGGCTGCTTACGGTGCTGCTGTCAGCGCTGTATGTCACGGAGCTGCTGTCAGCGCTGTATGTCACGGAGCTGCTGTCAGCGCTGTATGTCACGGAGCTGCTGTCAGCGCTGTATGTCACGGAGCTGCTGTCAGCGCTGTATGTCACGGAGCTGCTGTCAGCGCTGTATGTCACGGAGCTGCTGTCAGCGCTGTATGTCACGGAGCTGCTGTCAGCGCTGTATGTCACGGAGCTGCTGTCAGCGCTGTATGTCACGGAGCTGCTGTCAGCGCTGTATGTCACGGAGCTGCTGTCAGCGCTGTATGTCACGGAGCTGCTGTCAGCGCTGTATGTCACGGAGCTGCTGTCAGCGCTGTATGTCACGGTGCTGCTGTCAGCGCTGTATGTCACGGAGCTGCTGTCAGCGCTGTATGTCACGGAGCTGCTGTCAGCGCTGTATGTCACGGAGCTGCTGTCAGCGCTGTATGTCACGGAGCTGCTGTCAGCGCTGTATGTCACGGAGCTGCTGTCAGCGCTGTATGTCACGGTGCTGCTGTCAGCGCTGTATGTCACGGAGCTGCTGTCAGCGCTGTATGTCACGGAGCTGCTGTCAGCGCTGTATGTCACGGAGCTGCTGTCAGCGCTGTATGTCACGGAGCTGCTGTCAGCGCTGTATGTCACGGAGCTGCTGTCAGCGCTGTATGTCACGGTGCTGATGTCAGTGCTCTGTATTACGGTGCTGCTGTCAGTGCTCTGTATCTCCTGCACCCTCTTGTTTGCCTACCCTGGTCCCTGACCTTCCCTCTCCTCCATTGCCTTCATTAGCTCCATAGTCCTGAATTGTCAGAACAATTTCCCAAATAAAAAAAAAATGCTTGTAGTTATCGATCCCAAATTCACCTCATACATGTATTATGCTATTGTCCAGGTGGTGGGACTACGTGCTACCCCCTAATAATTACCCCGTGGCCGCAAATTCGACCTAAAGGTTTGCGAAATTCGCCTCCCATTGAAGTCAATGGAGCCCGCGGCGAACGGTCGTTTTCGCGAACGTTTGTGTCCGTTCGCGTTTCGCGTTCGCGAAACGTCCCGTCGGAAGTTCGTCCATCACTAGTTATAAGCCAATAAATACGGTAATAAAATATTTACAAAAATGTGAGGGGTGTACTCACTTTTTTGAGATACTGTATCTCTGCTGCGGCTCCGGTGTAAATTTGCAAAGGAGCCCTGTGCATCTTTTGGTCCGTTTCAGGTCCGAATTGTAGCAAAGTGTCATTTCTTCAGTGTTGTCACATGAAAATTATAATAAAATATTTACAAAAATGTGAGGGGTGTACTCACTTTTGTGAGATACTGCAGTACACTATATTACCAAAAGTATTGGGATGCCTGCCTCTACATGCACGTGAACTTTAATGGCATCCCAGTCTTAGTCCGTAGGGTTCAGTATTGAGTTGGCCCAACCTTTGCAGCTATAACAGCTTCAACTCTTCTGGGAAGGCTGTCCACAAGGTTTAGGAGTGTGTCTATGGGAATGTTTGACCATTCTTCCAGAAGCGCATTTGTGAGGTCAGGCACTGATGTGGACGAGAAGGCCTCACTCACAGTCTCCGCTCTAATTCATCTTAAAGGTGTTCCATTGGGTTGAGGTCAGTACTCTGTGCAGGCCGTTCAAGTTCCTCTACCCCGAACTCGCTCATCCATGTCTTTATGGACCTTGCTTTGTGCACTGGTCCAAATCATTTGGTGGAGGGGGGATTATGGTGTGGGGTTGTTTTTCAGGGGTTGGACTTGGCCCCTTAGTTTCAGTAAAGGGAACTCTTAAGGCGTCAGCATACCAAGACATTTTGGACAATTTCATGCTCCCAACTTTGTGGGAACAGTTTGGGGATGGCTCCTTCCTGTTCCAACATGACTGTGCACCAGTGTGCAGTGCACTAATCGTTCCATCATTCACAGAACACAGAGCTCTGTATACTGACCGGCAATCTTGCTGTTTTTTTAATTCCCTGCATAGCAGGTTAAAAACAAACAGATTGCTTAGTAAAAGCACATATTACACACATTACACATTTATTAGGCAACCAGTTAACCCCGTGATCACCCTTATGCCCCGTACACACGAGCGGACTTTTCAACATCCAAAGTCCGACTGACTGATTCCGTCAGACTATTCGATCGTGTGTGGGCTGCAACGGACTTTTGATTCGCCAAAGTCTGACGAACTTTAGAATATGGAACATGCTTCAAATTTTCCCGACGGAACTCCGCCGGACCCGGTCCCTTCGAAAAATTCGCTCGTGTGTATGCTATTCCGACGGACTAAAACCGACGCTAGGGCAGCTATTGGCTACTGGCTATGAACTTCCTTATTCGAGTTCAGTCGTACTTCATCACGTTCGAATCCGTCGGAGTTTAGTGTGATTGTGTGTGGCCAAGTCCGCTCAGTCGAAAAGTCCGTCAGAACTCTGTCGGAACTCCGGCAGAACTCCGGCAGAACTCCTTCGGAAGTCTGTCGGACATAAGTCCTCTCGTGTGTACGGGGCTTTAGATTTTAATCCTTCCCAGCCAATGTCATTAGTACAGTGACAATGTAAAGTAATAGCACTGATCACTGTATTAGTGTCACTATTGATGCCAGTGTCAGTTATTGTACCTCCCAGCCAGCATCAGTTAGTGTCAGATTGCCTTCCACACTATCACATTCCTATTATAAGTTTCTGATCAGCGCGATTACTAATATAAAAAAAAAAATACATAAAAATTCCAGTATACTATATATACCATAGTTTGTAGAAGCTATAGCTTTCATGCAAACCAATTAATATACACTTATTGGGATTACTCATTTGGGTACAGTGTTGCATGACCACGCAATTGCCAGTTAAAATAGTGCATTGCTGAATAGCAAAAAATTGCCTAGTTATGAAGGAGGTAAAACCTTCAAGAGGTTAAGTATATAAGGGCCACAAACCCCTTTGGTGATTAGCAGCCATCAGCTACAGGTTCTGTGCTATGTGTGTGACAGACACTGCACAGACAGCAGTTCAGCCTGCTCTGATCCCTCTATGGCCCCCCTCCCCTGTGTTCAGATAAGTGCACCCTGCAGACCCTGTGCCAGATTCTTTTTTATTCCTAAAGAAGAAGTTTGGGGTTCTTAAAAACAAATACATATTCACCTCTATGCTGTAGCTATCCCACGCCAGCTCTAAGCCTGAGAACGGAGTGATCACGTGACTGCTGTCAGTCACTTCTCTCAGCTCTACGCCTCCAGTGCTCACTGGAGCACCAGGCTGGAGAGGGGTCCCTCTGCATGGCCCTGAGAGGCAGAGACAGCTGTCAATCAGGCAGCTGGGTGGATCCCAACAATAAGGTTGGGTTCCTTGCAGAGCCTGGAAGTAAGTGCAATCCCATGTACCCAGAAGAAAAGCATGGCCAAAAAAGCTTTACCATACTTTACATAGAAAGTGGTGTGGGTGACATAGATATAAAGGATCCATCCAGGTCTGTGTGCTGTTATTGTGGCACGTGCCACTTGCACTAGTTTTCTGCACTATTTTTTGGCACAGTAAGCTTATTTATCCCCCAATGTATTCAGTCAGTGTGTGTGTTTCCTACAGGTGGATCCAGTAACCGAAATCCCCCAGAGAGATGTCCCCGTCCTCTGTATTCCCGGGACTCCACACAGGAAGATCAGGAGATCCTTCAGGAGGATCAGGTAGTTTGCATTTTCATTTCAACGAATATACGCTCTATATTATTTATATAAAGTGGATCATTTTAATATCTTTATTATTTTGTATTTTTAAGAGCAAATATTTAATAGTTAAAGTGGAAGTTGAAGAAGAACAGCCGTATGTTTGGAATGATGATCCATGTAAAGAAGGGGGAAATCCCTCCAGAGATCAGCACAGGTGAGGAATAAACACTAAATCCAGACAAGAGTCCCAGATTCTCCTTGTTCAGTCACTACAACAATCTCTTCTTCTCCCCCCTCCTCTGTCAGTTGACAGTAATGGGGAGATTTATTAAAACTGGAGAGTGCAAAATCTAGTGCAGCTCTGCATAGAAACCAATCAACTTCCATGTTTTATTGTAAAAGCCTAACAAGCTAAAGTTAGAAGCTAATTTACTACCATGCACCACTGCACCAGGTTCTAAGTTCACTAGTTTTAGTAAATCTCTCCCTATGTGCCCAGTGGGGGAGTCAGGAGCCATCAGCCTCTATTAGACTCCGGCTCTCCTCCTCACATCATGTCATTGTGTGTCACCAGCCAAGAGACGTGACCAGTCTCCCCCCACACACACTCTCTGGGGTCTCTCATACATCTCAGTGTGTGTTTAGCTTCCTGTTACCTGCCGTGTGCCCTTCTGTTGTTCCGTTACCGACTTTGGCGTGTCCTTGACTATCCCTGTTTGCCTATGATCCTGACCTATCGGCGTGTCCCTGACTATTTCTGTCTGCTTGTGGCCCCGACTTTGGGTTTGTCCCTCACCATTCCTATCCTCCAGTTGCCTACTGTGGGTGTGAGCTGGGGGTCGCGACCTGGAGCCAGTTGCAGCCAAGTCCATCCTCACCACTAGAGACTCTGGTGAACACCTGCTGGCTCTTAGACTCCGCGCCCCAGGGAATCTTACGCTCTAACCTCAGCGGGATCTGTCTCCCGTCCGCAGCAGTCAGCCTTAGGGTCCACAACCTTGCGGTACACTCCTGATCCCTTCGGTGTGCATCTGTCACCTCGTCTCAAGGTGACCTGACAGTTTGATCAGCCATGGACCCAGCTGATGTGCTGCTATCCGCAGATGACCCATTGCAGGGCTTAGTTCGCAGACTTGAGACCCAAGAATCGCATCAGACCCAGGTGATGCGATTCCTTCAGTATTTGGCATCCCGTGTTGAACAGGTTCAGGCCTCATTAGGACCCTCGGTTCGACAACCTCAACCGCTATCTGCCACTGCACCTCATCCGTCGCAGCCACACATTCATTACGACTACCAGCTCCGGCCCATTTCTCTGGGGACTCCAAGGCTTGCAGGGGGTTCCTTAGCCAGTACTCAATTCATTTTGAACTTTAGCCCCAAAACTTCCTGTCCGATCGGGCAAAAGTAGCATATATTATATCCCTCCTGTCCGGCGAGGCGCTAGCTTGGGCTGCCCCTCTGTGGGAACTGAATGATCCAGTAGTTTCTAGCCTGTCTGATTTCTTGAAACTTTTTCGGAATATCTTCAAGGAACCGGGTCGTGTCTCCTCAGCGGCTAGCGCTCTTTTATGTCTCCATCAAGAGTCCGCTTCTGTGGGACAGTATGCTCTTCAGTTCCGTATCCTCACAGCTGAATTGAGCTGGAATAATGAGGCCCTAGTTGCAACCTTTTTACATGGCCTCTCTGATAGAGTGAAGGATGAATTAGCAGGAAGATCCCTTCCTGCTGATCTGGACAGTGTCATCACCTTGTGTAACCAGATCGATATTCGCTTTCAGGAGAGGGCCCTGGAAAAAAGACGCCAGCACTCCCCGTTCTTTAGGCAGCCTGAGTCCCCAGTCCCTTCTCTTCGATCCGAGGAGCACCCCCTGCCTACCGAGGAACCTATGCAGTTGGGCCGGACAAGGTTATCTCCCGAAGAACGAGCTAGGCGCAGAACTCTGGGCTTATGCCTCTATTGTGGGGCCAAAGGTCATTTCCCTGACACTTGTTCTCTTCGTCCGGAAAAACGCTCAGGGCTAATACATCTGGAAGGTGGAGTTTTAGACCCTGAAATATCACCTTCACCTTCTCGTCTTCTCCTTTCTGTGTTGCTTCATGACGGTGCTTCCTCTCGTTTGGTCTCAGCACATCTGGATTCCGGAGCCGCTGCTAATTTCATGGATTGGGAAACTGCATCCTCCATGAGACTTACCCTTTTGCCCCTTACAACGCCATTGGTGGTCTTGGCGATTGATGGCACTGTTCTCCCAGGGGGCCCTATCCGCTTCCAGACTCTTCCTGTTAAGATGTCAGTAGGGACACTCCACCAGGAGTGGATATCCTTCCTTGTCTTACCTAAGGCTTCATCTCCTATCATATTAGGTCTTCCTTGGTTATGGCTCCATTCTCCACACATTGACTGGTCTGCTGGACAGATCCTGGCTTGGGGTCCCTCCTGTTCCTCTTCCTGCCTACTCAAGGGTACCCCAAAAGAGAAACTTCCTGTTACCACCATCCCAGTATATTCTGCTCTTCCCGCTGTATATAGCGATCTCTAGGATGCGTCCTGCAATAGTCGGACTGATGCACTCTCTAGGTCATGTGGTACTCTGGATTAGGGGCCCACCTATGAACCTGAGTCGATCATTCACTCCAGTTCGCATAACCATTTACCTTTGCCTGTCCCTAATCTCCCTTGGATGCACAGCCAGGCTAACTTGTCTGCAAGTTCCACAGTTGCTATGCCCTGTGATGTGATTGAGATGGTCGCTACACCTGACCATATTAGTCAGTCGGCCTCTACACCAGTTATGCCAGTCCAGCTCATGCCCAATGATCTTCCTGCTTCTTGTTCAGGACCTTCGGTGACCCGGCCTCACCCTACTGCTACTATGTCCGTTCAAACCCATTTAAGAGGCTCAATCCATCCTTTGGATAGACTGCCTCATTCGGCCAGGTGGGGTTTTCAATCTTTTTCTCAGGGTTCTCTGCATTCTGTTTGTGTTTCAGCTATCCAGCTTGACTCTTGTGACATGTCACCTTCTAACCAACCTTACCTCAGGGATCCACTGACCTCTGCCCAATCTGGTGGTCCTGTTCTAGATGCCCAGCTCATGTTTAAAGCGGAGGTCCACCCTAAAATGGACCTCCGCTCATCGGAATCCCCCCCCTCCGGCTCCACAATTGGCACCTTTCAGGGGGGAGGGGGGTGCAGTTACCTGAATAATCCAGGTAACTGCACCCACTTCCGGGATAGCTGTCTGCGGAAAGGGGCGTAGATTACGCCCCTTTCCGCAACTGCCCGCCCCTTTGCGCAAGTGCCCCGCTGCCTGCTGGGAAACACACAGTTCCCAGAGGCAGCGGGGACCGTCCGGATTGCGCCGCGCGGCTCGCGCATGCGCAGTAGGGAACCGGGAAATGAAGCCGAAAGGCTCCATTTCCTGATTCCCATACCCAAGATGGCGGTGGCAGCACCCGAGTGTCGATCTAGAGATCGGCTTCGGGTGCCGACATCGCGGGCGCGCTGGACAGGTAAGTGTCACCATTTTAAAAGTCAGCAGCTGCAGTATTTGTAGCTGCTGACTTAAAAAAAAAAAAACGCGGAGTCCCGGCGGACTCCCGCTTTAAGGGTCTGGGGGACCCTGCTCAGGCTCCTGATCTTCTCATGCCCTTACCCATTCCTAAAAAGCCTTTAGTCCTCGAGTCCTCTCGTCCTCTCCCTACCTCGGTTCCAGTCTTTGAGGATAATCTAAAATACGAGGTTAGTCAAGTTTTGAATTCCCGGCTCCGTAAAGGCATTCTTCAGTACCTCGTACATTGGAAAGTGTTTGGCCCTGAGGAGAGGTCTTGGATCAATGCATCTGAGGTCTTTGCTCCTAGTCTGTTGAGAAGGTTCCATCTGGAGTTTCCCTTTAAGCCTGGACCCAGACGGGGGAGGGGGAGGCCTTGTAAGAGGGAGGGTACTGTCATGGTTATGCAATAGAGTTTGTCTGCTTACCTGTTTCCATGTGTTCATCTCTAGAGACCAGCCGACCCTCACCTGACTGCTTTTGTAATCCATCCTCTGGCATGACTCCACCCTAGCTCCTATCAGAGAACTCTATATTAACCTGTGCACTGCAGGCCAACCCTGCTGATCAACCATTGTCTATTCCTTTGTGTGTTTAGCTTCCTGTTACCTGCCGCGTGCTCTTCTGTTGTTCCGTTACCGACTTTGGTGTGTCCTTGACTATCCCTGTTTGCCTGTGATCCTGACCTATTGGCGTGTCCCTGACTATTCCTGTCTGCTTGTGGCCCTGACCTTGGCTTTATCCCTCACTATCCCTGTCCTCCTGTTGCCTACTGTGGGTGCGAGCTGGGGGACCTTGGGGGTCGCGACCTGGAGCCAGTTGCAGCCAAGTCCATCCTCACCACTAGAGACTCTGGTGAACACCTGCTGGCTCTTAGACTCCCCGCCCCAGGGGATCTTATGCTCTAACCTCAGTGGGATCTGTCTCCTGTCCGAAGCAGTCGGCCTTAGGGTCCACAACCTTGCGGTGCACTCCTGATCCCTTCGGTGTGCATCTCTCACCTCGCCTCAAGGTGACCTGACAATCCCTGACATATCAACTATTGGTATCGGCACCCCCAGAGTATAGGCCTCCCTATATTTCCAGGTGGGAGCGTGAATTGGATATACAATTGACGGAGAAGCAGGTAGACAGGATCATTCTTTGCACCCACAAGACCTCTATTTGTGCAAGACAACAAGAAGCAGGATACAAAATACAGTCCTGTTGGTACTATACACCAGAAAAGATACATAGGATGTTCCCTCAGTGCACAGACCTATGCTGGGGATGCGGGGAGGAGATTGGAACACTCCTGCATGTCTTTTGGACCTGCCGCATCTTGTAACCTTTCTGGGTAGAGGAACACTGCATCACCCAGAAATTCACATACCGGATGCAGCCAATGTCCCCTGAGCTCTTCCTTTTGCACCACCACAAGATCACGAGTAAGAGATATAGAAAATCCATATTGCCGCTCTTAATCACTGCGGCAAAGAGCTGCATCCCTTTGAATTGGAAACAGACGCAGCCTCCATCGGTGGCGGGTTGGTTGAAAAACGTGGCAGACATACATGTAATGGAGGACTTGGTGGCCACAGAGAAAGGCCTACACAAGACATTTTCCCAAAAAATGGTTCTACTGGCATGAATTCTACCACTCTGAGGAGCTGGTGGCTCGGCACCCCTGAGGGGGTTGTCTCTGGGAGGACCCAAAGGGGGGTGGCTGCGACTGGAGGATGGTACCAGCTACCCTTTCTTCAATTCCCCCTCCCACCCCCCCCCCCCCCCCCCATTTTTTCCCCCCTCCTCTATGCTCCCTGTCTCATCTTCCTTCTCTTCTCTTGTACTGTCTAGGTTATCAGCACTAATATACTATGCCTTTTTTTGACCGGTCACTTACAGGCCCAAATCTCTTCTTTTTTTTCCCCAAAACCTACAATGGCATTTGCCGTAAAAATAGTCATGCAGGATGCGGAAGACTCCTGTTCCATTAATTCCCCTCTGATAGCTGAGATCCCTTCTTTTCAGGGTTATCTATTTGTGGGACTTGGGGGACGGTCTGCTTTATTGTAATTTGTACCAGTGTAGTCTCTGTATTTCAAAGAAAAATAGGTGTGGAAAAATGGGTCCTTGGGCATGGGCGTCCGCAGAACTTTTTCCAAGGGGGGGCATCATTTTAAGGCCACTCATGCTCCGCCCCTTTTCGACAAGCTCATGAAAATGTTTCCACTGGAAATTCATATGTGTTATATAGCTTCACTTTGTATTGGAAGTTACTCTGGCAGCTGTGTATCATGCCCATATAGCATAGAGAATGTACATCTTTTTACATTGCAATACATCTGTTGTGGCCATATATTGATCTCATACTGTCACTGTATAGACTGTTTTCATCAAGATAAAAATATGGCAACAACAGATGTATTGCAATGTAAAAAGATGTACATTCTCTAGGCTATATGGGCATGATACGCAGCCACCTGAGTAACCTTGCGGACGCCCATGCTTTCAAAAACCAGCCCTGGAAAAAATTTCATACCAGCCTCACAGCATTATTATACCAGCCCAACAACATAACGTCATTATTTTCTTGTTCATGAAAGGGAAAACCATACATTTTAAAGCACATTTGATGAAGAGAGTATTAGATATAGATATGAAATCACATAGGGCTTTATATATATATATATATATATATATATATATATATATATATATATATATTCAAATTCCAGTTAATAGTGGTAAGTGATCAATCATCAAGGGGGACCCCAGAAACTCAGAACATGGGGGGGGACCACCTTCTGCAGAAAGAATACTCTAAGGTAAGGGGGGTGGGTTACTAATATAAGGAGGAAACCCTTTATATCAGTGCCCCTTACATTATCGTATTCACTCCCCCTTTACATCAGTGACCCCCGACTGGCCTTGCGGTGCTTTCACTGACCTCCTGTCAGGTGCACTGTGCAGGGCTCAGTCAGTCGGCTCCAGCTTGGTGGCTCTGGTTTTATCCTATAGTCTCCTGTCCACAGTCCACACAAGTCTGACTTCTCCCATGACCCCCTATCCTGACGGTGGTCCCACTCTTGACTCCTCTCCAGACTCTCTCAGAGACTGCAGACATGCTACAGGAGATGGTCAGAGACTGCAGACTTGATGCAAGAGCTCAATGCAGCCTCACCAGTGTCCATCAAATGCAGCCTCACCAGTGCCCATCAAATGCAGCCTCACTGTGTCCATCAAATGCAGCCTCACTGTGTCCATCAAATGCAGCCTCACTGTGCCGTGAATGCAGTCTCACTGTGCCCACCATTGCAGCCCCTCCTGTGCCCCATGTCCCAGTCTGCAGTTCCTGTCTGTGGGAAGGTGTGTTTTTGATGCTTGGTATGGTACCTTGCATGCCAGCAGGATAGCCATGATGGCCAGCAGTAGGCAGGGTCTGTTCTCGTTTTGGATGGGGACAGTGCTCCTTCCAGAGGATCTGTCTGCTGTGAGATGGAGTGGTCCCTGGCCACCTGCACCTTCAGCCGTCCTCATTTTCCGGCCCTAGTCAGCCTGTCCTCTGGTCCTGGGGAAGTGGAGAGCACTGGGTGGGAGTTGGAGAGAAGGGGGAGCAGAGAGTACTGGTGGGGTTGGAGAACACATGAGTGGGGGCAAAGAGCGAGGGGGAGTGGAGATCACAGGGGTGGGGAGCGGAGAGCGCTGGGGGGGGGACTTGAGAGCACTGGGGGGGCAATAAGAACAGGGTTAGAGAGCACAGTAGGCTGAGAGCACTGGGGGGGGGCTAAGAGTGTAGGGTGGTGAAGAGCACTGGGGGGGCAGAAAAACAGGGGTGGAGAGCACGAGGGCTGGAGAGTACTGGGGGGGTACAAAGAGCAGGGGGGAGTGGAGAGAAATGGGGGGGAGCTTGAGAGCACCAGTGGGGGCCAGAAAGAAAAGGGGTGGAAAGCACGGGGGACTGGAGAGCACTATGGGGGTGGAGAGCACATGGGTGGGGGCAAAATGCAGGGGGAGTGGACAGTACAGGGGTGAGGAGTGGAGAGTGCTGGGGGGGAGCCAAAAAGAACAGGGGTAGAGAGCACTGGGGGGGGCTGGAGAGCACCAGGGGGGCAGAAAGAACAGGGGTGGGGAGAATAGGGGGCTGGAGAGCACTGGGGTGGGGACTGGAGAGTGATGGGGAGAGCTGAAGAGCACTGGGGGGAAGAACAGAGGGGAGAGCACTGGGGGGAGTGGAGAGCACTGGGGGGGGGGAAAGAACAGGGGGAGAGCACTGGGAGGGGAGAAAGAACAGGGGGGGGGGGGAGCACTGGAGGAGAGCAATGGGGGGAGTGGAGGGCACTGAGGGGAGAACAGAGGGAAGAGCACTGGGGGAGAGCACGGAGGGGAGAGGACTGGGGGGAGTGGAGAGCACTGCGGGGGGGGGAGAACAGGGGGGAGCACTGGGCGGAGTTGAGAGCACTGGGGGGAACGAGGGGGAGAGCACTGGGGGGACGAGGGGGGGAGCACTGGGATGGTGGCTAGAGAAGGATGGGGAGAGCTGGAGAGAAGGGGGGGCAGCAAGAACAGGGGAGGAGAAAACTGTGGGGGGGGCAGGAGAGTGTGGTGGAGTAGAGCACTGGGGGGAAGAGGGGGAGAGCACTGGGGGGCAGGAGAGTGTGGTGGTGGAGAAGACCGGGGGGGGGGGCAGGGGAGTGTGGTGGTGGAGGAGACCGGGGGGGCAGAAGAGTGTGGTGGTGGAGGAGAGCACTGGGGGGGCAGGAGAGTGTGGTGGTGGAGGAGAGCACTGAGGGGGGCAGGAGAGTGTGGTGGTGGAGGAGAGCACTGGGGGGGGCAGGAGAGGGTGGTGGTGGTGGAGGAGAGCACTGGGGGGGCAGGAGAGGGTGGTGGTGGTGGAGGAGAGCACTGGGGGGGCAGGAGAGGGTGGTGGTGGAGGAGAGCAGGGGGGGCAGGAGAGTGTGGTGGTGGAGGAGAGCACTGCAGCCCCCCCCTCCCTCGATCCTCCTATCCAGGCACACAGGGCGGGCTGTACGGATGGGCATCTCCTCCTGCGGATCACAGCGCTGGCTGGCTCTGTGTGTTCGGCGGGCGCTCTGTAACACAGTCCCACTCCCCCAGACCGGCTCGTGTGATAGGCGGAACGTTGATTCTCTCTACTATCACACGAGCAGGTCTGGGGGGGGCGGGGCTGTGTTACAGAGCGGCCGCCGAACACAGAGCCATCCAGCGCTGTGATCCATAGGAGAGAGCAACACCTTGGGGATTCCGGGGGGGGGGGGGCACTTGACCCCCCTTGCCCCCTGCTGCGGACGCCCATGTCCTTGGGTGTTAATTGTGCCCATGAAACCTACACCAAAAAATGTCTTCCAAATGAAATGAACACCCACAAAGCTAGGAAGCATAGACAGTCTTTCAGAGATTACAGATCCAGAAAACACTTAATCTGCGATATTGGCATCAAGGGCTTAATAGCTGCTGCTAGTCCAGGACTGATTCATTTTGATAAAAATCAGCGAGCACAGATGGGATTCTAAAGGGGGGTTTATGACACTCATAATCTCTGTAGGGATTTCTTTATTCCATATGATGACTTTAAGCCACTAAGTCAGTCTTTCTCAACCAGTGTCCTTCAAGTCAAGAGCTTGCTAGGGGCTCCTTGGGCAACTTCTGATTCTCAGAAAAACAAATGCTGATGCCAATAGTCTTTTTAGCTATCTGAAAGGAGGACACTCTTCTCACTGAACAATCTAATGCCGCTTACACACGACCAGACTTTTCGACGGACTTGATCCAGCGGACTGGAATCAGTCAGACAATTCGATCGTGTGTGGGCTCCAGCGGACTTTTTCTTCCCAAAAGTCCGCGGGACCTAGAAATAAAACTTGCTTCAAATCTTTCCGACGGACTTGAGTCGGTTGAAAAATCTGGTCCTCTGTGTGCTAGTCCGATGGGCTAAAACCAACGCTAGGGCAGCTATTGGCTACTGGCTATGAACTTCCTTATTCTACGTGATCACGTTTGAATCCGTCAGACTTTTGGAGTGATTTTGTGTGGCCAAGTCTGGTGGACCTCAGCTGCAAAGACCGTCGGATTGTTCGCTTGACCAAGTCCGTCGAAAAGTCTGGTTGTGTGTACGCGGCATAAGACTCATTGTTCCTACTGACCACCATAGTAAGGGGGCATGTTCAATGTCAACAATGGAAGATGGCCCTTCAGTGACAATTAATGTGATTTCTTCCCACACTTCTCCTACCATAACTGCTTTCGGACCACCTGCGGCCTGCATTGTACTGTGGATGGGTGTCTCCTCCAGGCATAGCGACATACCTGTACGTTGCTGCCTGGTTTTAGGGGCACACACCCTATTCCCACGGGCTCCCAATGCGATTGGACACAGCAGGATTTTGACAGAAGGTCCCAGCCAGGAATCATTGGCTGGAACCTGCTGCTGATTGGCTGTGTCCAATCACAGCCCAGAGCCCTGTGCTGACAGGCAACACAGGGCTCCATGCAGAGGTAATGATTTCTTTGTCTCTTCACCCTGCAAAGCAGGGAGAAGGAATAAACAGATTTTTAGTAAAAAGCAGCACACAATAACACATTGTTAGGCACACACTTAATCCCTTGATTACCATGTAATGTTAATCCCTTCCCAGCCAGTGTCATTAGTACAGTGACAGTGTATAGTATTAGCACTGATCACTGTGTCACTGGTGATGTCTGTTTTAGTTCTCACCCTGTGTCTGTTAGGCCCCTTTCACACATGCAGATCTGTTTTCACTGACTCCTCTTGCTCAGCAGGGATCAATTCGCTGATCCCCGCTGAGCCAGCGGATGACAGGTCCATCTCTGCTCACTGTGCAAAGACGGACCTGTGAGATCTCCGCTCTCCTCTATGTGGAGATCGGATTAAAGCGGACTGCCTGTCCATTATCATCTGATCCGCCAGACGGATGGACAATAGGGTTTCCATCTGCCTGGATTTAGTGGAGCGGAGCGGATGTCAGCGGGCATGTCACCACTGACATCCGACACTCTGTAGAGGTACATGGAGTGTCCGTTCAGGTCCGCGTGGAAAAACTGACAGGCTGAACGGTCCGCTTGTATGAAAGGGGCCTTAGTGTCAGATTGTGGGCTGCACTATCAAGGTCCCGCTATAATGCCCCTTTCACACATGCGGACAATATGTCCGTATTTCATCCATCCGTTTGCGGATGAAATACGGACATACATTCATCCCTATGGGATAGCGGGTGTCTGCAGATGAGCATCTGCAGACACCCGATTTTGTCCGCCTCCGCAACAGTCCGATTCTGCAGACGGAGGAAAATCCTATTTTTCTATCCATCTGCAGAGCGGATCAGATGAGCACGGACAGACGGTCCGTGCTCGTCCGATCCCCATAGAGGAGAGCGGAGATCTGACAGGGCGGTCCCTGCACAGTGTGCGGAGACCGCCCTGTCCGCAGCCGGCTCAGCGGGGACAACGGAGCGATCCCCGCTGAGCGAGCGGATCTTCACGGGGCGGATCATTACTGATCCGCCCCGTGTGAAAGAGGCCTTAGTCACTGATCACCACCATTACTAATAAAGTTCCAGTATATATAACATATTTTGTAGATGTTATAACTCTGTTTTTTTTTTGTTTTTTTTTTTGTTTACCAGATATGTAGCAGAATACATTTAGGCCTAAACTTATGGAAAAAGTTTTATTTTTAT
Organism: Lithobates pipiens; assembly: GCF_037356315.1. NCBI lineage: Eukaryota > Metazoa > Chordata > Amphibia > Anura > Ranidae > Lithobates > Lithobates pipiens. The sequence goes on from NW_027507874.1 coordinate 2,916,045, forward strand.
TTATTTATTTTTTTACTGGATATGTTTTGTAGCAGTAAGTAAAAAATATTGTTTTTTTTTTCTCAAATTTTTTTTCGTTTATATATTAAAACACAAACACCCAGTTGTGATCAAATACCACCAAAAAAAAAACAAGAAAAAAAAATATTTGTGGGAAAAAAATGATATAAGTTTAATTTGGGTACAGCGTTTCATGATTGTACAATTGTCAGTTAAATTAAAGCCATGCTGAATAGCAAAAATGGCCTGGTCATGAAGGGTGGTAAAACACAGAAGGCATTTGGACAGAAGGGTGAGATGGGAGGTGTTGCCATGACAACCCCCGGACAATGACACCTACAATCTGATTGGCTGCTCTATAGATAATAACATTAATACTGATTAATTAATTAGTACTAATAATAATAATAATTAGTACTGAGATCTATTTTTTTTATCTCATATTAGAGAAATGTAGGAAACCAACAACAAACATCTGCATCTCTTCTTTATCATAGACTCCCTGTACACCGGAAACTCTCTTCTCACTTCCGCTCTATGCGTTCCACTGCTTCTTGGTCGCCATAGTAACGACCAACATATGCATCTTCCATAGACCCAGAGCCGATTATACCAGTGCAGAGATTAGAGATACCACTAGGTGGAGCACGTGTACCGTGTGAAGGAGGAAGTGTCGTCAGTGTGGGAAGGGCTGCGGCCATTTTGTTGAAGCCTGGAAATAATGGTAGGAGACGAAATCATTTTTGTGGAGGGGTGTGAGTGTGGAGAGAGTGTGTCCAGTGAGGAGGTAATAATGTCTTCCTATTATGAGAGAAGGGGGTCCCAGCACTCTGTGTGTGGACTGGATGGGGGGATCATGTCACCTCCACACATCAACATCTTCCTGCAAGTCCTCTGATTTGTAGTGTAGGTCAGGGTGCTGTAGAGATCCATATATTGTATTGGAATACACTGTATTCTATTCTCTGTAGAGAAGGAGAAAGGTCTGTGATGTTTATATGCACACATAGACTTCTCTTCCCAGCTCTGTTCAGCCACCTATGACCCATGTGCACTGCAGTTGTAACCTTTACAATGTTATAGACTTCTGATTGGCCGAGTGCTGTCACATGATCAGAGTCACATGATTCTTCATATGTGGAATTACCAGGTATCTCCTTCGGCACTCTGCACTGAACAGATCAGGGAAGATACAGAATAAAATGATGGAAGGATTTATTCCAGATTTTATACATTTCACGCTTGTTAGTGATCATCAGTGTAAGGCAGCCCAGCGGGTTGAATAAAGGAAACTGACCCGCTTCCCCCATCTATACATTCATTGTGTGTATGGGGGATGGGAGGAATCCTTCCCAATGAGTGATTGTATTTTGACAGCTGGGAAGCTTCCCCAGAATACACTGATCAGCAGGATGTAGCCGGCAGCACTGATCCATTGGGCAAAATCGGACCGGGCGTTTGTATGACTGGTAGATTGACTTCTGTACAACCACAGTTTCCATACATGGATCGAAATTGGGCCAGTCCCATCTGAACCAACTATATTATGATTCATGTATGGTCAGCTTAATACAGGGAGTCATCACTTCCAGGAGTCAGGGTGGGGGGGATATCTCAGCCCCGTTATCTGACAAGCTATATTGTGTTGTTGCTCATCCAGTTAAAATAATTTTTTGTATTTTTTTTACAGAATCATACTTGCCTAGATGGATGCAGCCAATCGCTTGGTTCTTACAGCTCCCTGAACAATGAGCTGGTGACTATCAGTCACCAACTGTGGAGGGGGTGGGAGTGGCCGGCTCAGATCACTGGGCTGTGGAGGGGGTGTGAGCCTGCCGGCTCAGATAACTGGGCTGTGGAGGGGGTGGGAGCGGCCGTCTCAGATAACTGGGCTGTGGAGGGGGTGGGAGCGGCCAGCTCAGATCACTGGGCTGTAGATCGGTTGGGAGCGGCTGGCTCAGATCACTGGGCTGTGCAGGGGGTGGGAGCGGCCGGCTCAGATCACTGGGCGGTGGAGGGGTTGGGAGCGGCCGGCTCAGATCACTGGGCGGTGGAGGGGTTGGGAGTGGCCGGCTCAGATCACTGGGCAGTGGAGGGGTTGGGAGCGGCCGGCTCAGATCACTGGGCTGTGGAGGGGGTGGGAGCGGCCGGCTCAGATCACTGGGCGGTGGAGGGGTTGGGAGCGGCCGGCTCAGATCACTGGGTGGTGGAGGGGTTGGGAGTGGCCGGCTCAGATCACTGGGCGGTGGAGGGGGTGGGAGAGCGGCCGGCTCAGATCACTGGGCGGTGGAGGGGGTGGGAGCGGCCGGCACAGATCACTGGGCTATGGAGGGGGTGGGAGCAGCTGGCTCAGATCACTGGGCTGTGGAGGGGGTGGGAGCGGCCGGCTCAGATCACTGGGCTGTGGAGGGGTTGGAAGCGGCCGGCTCAGATCACTGGGCGGTGGAGGGGTTGGGAGTGGCCGGCTCAGATCACTGGGCGGTGGAGTGAGTGGGAGTGGCCGGCACAGATCACTGAGCGGTGGAGGGGTTGGGAGTGGCCGGCACAGATCACTGGGTGGTGGAGGGGTTGGGAGTGGCCGGCTCAGATCACTGGGCTGTGGAGGGGGTGGGATCGGGAGCAGCTGGCTCAGATCACTGAGCTGTGGAGGGGGCAGGAGCAGTCGGCTCGGGCTCTAATCGGATTAATGACAGCCTGAGCTGGGTGCTGGTCCAGGCATGTGGGCGGATCCCAACTTCATTGTCACAAACTTGCCCAAGCCTGGACCGGCTCTGTGATGTCAGTTGACAGCATGCTTCAGCCTTCTGTCTGCTTAAAACAAGCTTTGGCTGTACTTTTCCATTAAAGTGGTTGTAAACTGCTGGGTGCCTTTTTTGTTTCTGACCTGCAAGGAAAATGCATAATGTGCTAGTATGCATCGCATACTAGCACATTATGTGAAACTTACATGAAAACCCGGCTCAGACCTCTGGGCTATGGAGGGGGTGGGAGCGGCCAGCTCAGATCACTGGGCTGTGGAGTGAGTGGGAGTGGCCGGCACAGATTACTGGGTGGTGGAGGGTCGGGGGCGGCCGGCTCAGATCACTGGGCTGTGCAGGAGGCGGGATCGGCAGGCTCAGATCACGGAAAAGGCATAATGTGCTAGTATGCATCGCATACTAGCACATTATGTGAAACTTGCCTGAAAACAATCACCCGTCTTCCTTCCAAGTCCACGAACTTCAGGCTGTGTGACTGGCCAGAGCCATGATAACGTTACTCCCGCGCATGCGCCATAACGTCATTGGCTGCATATATAGGAAATAGCTCCTAAACGGTGCACGTTTAGGAGATATTTACAGTACTTATAGGTAAGCCTTTTTTAGGCTTACCTATAGGTGCAAGTCAAAGATTTAAGTTTAAAATCACTTTAACAATTCACAATATTTAGTTTTACAGGTAAAAATGTTGGAACTGCTTCCCCCAAGACAGAAACATGTGTGACATCCCCTACCATGTACACTGTACTGTGTCATTTACATTTATTCTTAAGATTAACTTTTTTTTTTACAGTGTGAAGTTTATAAACCATCCTGTGTACAGCAGAGACATAGAGAAAAGTGGATCTGTAGAAGGACCTCATGATGGAGAACCGGCTGCTCCTCACATCACCGGGTAAGAGAAGACTTTCATTTCTTGTAAAGGAGAGAAGACTATTCTCACATCCTGTAGAAAGACGTAGAAACAATCAGGAGAACTAACAGAGTGACACAGACTTTATGCCTGCAACACTCTTCTAAACTGAGAAAATGGAGCAGATCTTGTTCCTAATAAATATAAGGGCTACAAGCCCCTTTGGTAATTAGCAACCATCATCTCTGGGTTCTGTAACACGTCTTTGACAGACACGGCACAGAGAGCAGTGCAGATAGACGTTCCCTTCTCCGATCTCTGTACAGTTCCCCCATGTACAGCTGAGTGCACCCAACAGACCCCTTGCCAGTTTCTTTCTCATTCCTTAAGAAGGGACCAGGGTGATGCTGCAGCTATCCCTGGCCAGCTCTAAGCCTGAGAACTGAGTGATCACACGACTGCTGACTGCTCAGTTCTCTGTCAGCTCTGAGTGGAGAATGGTGACTGCCAGTTACCGCTCTCAGGACTTACTGAAGCACCAGGCTGGAGTGGGGACAGGAGCAGCTGGCTCCAGCCCTCAGCCAAGCCCTGAGATTCAGAGCCAGATGTCAAATAGGCAGCTGGGTGAATCCCAATACTATGGTTGGGATCTTTCCAGAACCTGGAGCAGCTCTGTGATGTCACCTGACAATAGACTTTACACACTATTCACATTTGTGTGACTTGTCATACGACTTTGGACATTAGAGTCTCATGGCAAGTCGTACCTCATGTTTTCCAAGCTCAATATTCATCACATTTAAGAAACTGGCTTTTCAGTAATGTTGAGTGCTGTAATGACCATAGGCTGGAAACCGTGGATCATCAGAGTGAAGAAAATTACATCAGCACACCAAGGATTCCTTGAAAGGGTCCAAAGCAGGGGTAGGCAACCTTTGAGAAATGGAGATCTACCTGGACAACATTGAAATGATCAAAGATCACCATGGTGCAGCGCCCCCCCCCCCCCTTCTTTTTTTAAAGAAATTACCTAGCAAGCCCCAAATAAAAAGTATAGACAGCAATAAAAACCTATAAAAATCCACTAAAACTAATGTCACTGTAAAAACATAAACTTAGCCTACCTTTTAAAGTTAGCTTCAGTGAAAAACTCGGAATTCACTTTTATTCACACTTTTTTTTCATGCCTATGGGAGGAATTGGTAACCCCCCACAAGTTTGATACTAGCGTTCATCATGGAAGCAGAACATCTGGTACTGCAGGCTGATTTTCTTGACTGGCTAAGTGTGCAGAGGTCATTAGGATGTAGGGCGGTGTACAGAGGTCGTTGGGATGTAGGGCGGCATACAGAGATCGTTAGGATGTAGGGCGGCGTACAGAGGTCGTTGGGATGTAGGGCGGCGTACAGAGGTCGTTAGGATGTAGGGCGGAGTACAGAGATCGTTAGGATGTAGAGCGGCGTACAGAGGTTGTTAGGATGTAGGGCGGCGTACAGAGATCGTTAGGATGTAGGGCGGCGTACAGAGGTCGTTAGGATGTAGGGCGGAGTACAGAGATCGTTAGGATGTAGAGCGGCGTACAGAGGTCGTTAGGATGTAGGGATCGGCGTACAGAGGTCGTTAGGATGTAGGGCGGAGTACAGAGATCGTTAGGATGTAGAGCGGCGTACAGAGGTCGTTAGGATGTAGGGCGGCGTACAGAGGTCGTTAGGATGTAGGGCGGCGTACAGCGGTTGTTAGGATGCAGGGCGGCGTACAGAGGTCGTTAGGGGGGCGTACAGAGAGTATGGTACTGGGAGATATGGAGGGCACAGTACAGGGGAATCAGGAGAGCTGAGGTCACCATTCATATACAGTCACTGGCCACTTTATTAGATACACCTTGCTGGTACCGGGTTGGACCCCTTTTGCCTTCATAACGTAAATTCCACAAGGTGTTGGAAACATTCCTCAGAGATTTTGGTCCATTTTGACATGATAGTATCACACAGTTGCTGTAGATTTGTCGGCTACACACCCATGATGCAAATCCCCCCGTTCCACCACGTCCCAAAGGTTCCCTATTGGATTGAGATCTGGTGACTGTGGAGGCCATTTGAGTACAGAGACCTCATTGTCGTGCTAAAAAAAACTGTGGTAAGATGATTTGAGCTTTTTGACATGTTGCATTATCCTGCTGGAAGGAGCCATCAGAAGATGAGTACACTGTAGTCATAAAGGGATGGTCAGCAACAATACTCAGGTAGGCCGTGGTGTTTAAGTGATGCTCAATTGATGCGAAGGGGTCCTAAGTGTGCCGAGAAAATATCCCCCACACCATTACACCACCAGCAGCCTGAACCATTGATACAAGGTAGGGTGGATCCATGCTTTCACGTTGTTTACACAAAATTCTGACCCTACCATCTGAATGTCGGAGCTGGAATCAAGACTCAGACCAGGCAACGTTTTTACAATCTTCTATTTGGTCAGCCTGTGTGAATTCCTCAGTTTCTTGTTCTTAACTGACAGGAATGGCACCTGGTGAAAATCCCAGTAGATCGGCAGTTTGGCACCAACACCCGCGCCACGTGTTCAAAGTCACTTAATCCACTTTCTTCCCCATTCTGATGCTTGGTTTGAACTTCAGTAGTTGCTGTCATGTGATTGGCTGATTAGTAATTTGTGTCACCAAGCAATTGAACGGTTGTATTTAATAAAGTGGCCAGTGAGTGTATGTGTGATTTAAAGTTGCATCAATTTCAAAGTAGTTCATGCACTACTTTGGTCCGACATTCGTACAACTTGAGGGTTATAGACTTCAATGTTAACCGTCAAAAGTTGCATGAAAGTCAAGCATTAATGTTTTATGTGCAACAGTGGGTCTGAGTCGTGCAACTTAGAATGGCGCCTTAGCCAGCTGTCTGATGATTCTGGGTCAGAGGAGAGCAAAAGTAACTCAGAAGAGCAGTATGGCCAATAAAGCTTTGGCCGTTATTGTTTTTTGAAATAGAAAGTGGCATGGGTGGCACAGATATAGAGGAGATGATCTATCCATCTAGGTCTCTCTGCTTTGTTATTGTGACACATGCCACTTGTACCAGTTTCTACCCTATTTTTTTGGCACAGTAAGCTTATTTATTCCCCCAATGTATTCAGTCAGTGTGTGTGTGTTTCCTACAGATGGATCCAGTAACAGAAATCCCCCAGAGAGATGTCCCCGTCCTCTGTATTCCCGGGACTCCACACAGGAAGATCACACTTTCCCCCAGGACGATCAGGTAGTTTGTATTGTCATTTCAATGAATATACTATAGTATTTATATACAGGCATAATGGATCATTTTAATATCTATTATTTTGTATTTTTAAGAGTGAAGATTTAATAGTTAAAGTGGAAGTTAAAGAGGAAGAAGAGCCGTATGTTTGGGATGATGATCCATGTAAAGAGGAGGAAATCCCTCCAGAGATCAGCACAGGTGAGTAATAAACAGTAAACCCAGATTCTCCTTGTTCAGTCACTACAACAATCTCTTCTCCTCCCACCTCCTCTGTCAGTAGACAGTAATGGGGAGGCAGTATGACAAACTTAACCAGGACAGGGGCTTTTGAAGGAGGCTGCAGGGCAGCCTCATGCCTACTGACTATGAGCCCTGCCATTTAAGGCAGCTACAAGAATTCAGGAAGATGTCCTGTTATATAATGTGAAAGGACATTATTACATTTAACAGTCAAGGAAGCCATAGGTTTCTGTTAATTTAAACATCAGTAAGCAGATGTATGTGAAAAGAAAGCTGGCTTTGTATGTAGAGGTGCACATCTTCACTGGTCTCACGATTCAATTACCATTATCCTGGCCACTATTTGATTCGATTCTGCGATGCATCACGATTACTGCGCATTGTTAAAAACGTTTTATTCAAAAATGTAAGCAGTCAGGAAAACTCAATACATTTTTCTCCAGTGACAGAGGGATCAGGCAGAGGGGTGTTGGGATCAGAGGCAGAGGGAACAGGAAGAGGAGTGGTGGGATCAGAGACAGAGGGATCAGGCAGAGGGGTGGTGGGATCAAAGGCAGAGGGATCAGGCAGAGGGGTGGTGGGATCAAAGGCAGAGGGATCAGGCAGAAGGGTGGTGGGATCAGAGGGATCAGGCAGAGGGGTGGTGGGATCAGAGGCAGAAGGATCAGGCAGATTGATGGTGGGATCGGGCAGACACCGGATGGTGGGATGAGAGGCAGAAGGATGGTGGGATCAGGAAGATGCATGGTGAGATCAGAGGCAGAGGGATCAGGCAGAGGGGTGGTGGGATCAGAGGCAGAGGGGTGGTGGGATCAGAGGCAGAGGGGTGGTGGGATCAGAGGCAGAGGGGTGGTGGGTTCAGAGGCAGAGGGGTGGTGGGTTCAGAGGCAGAGGGGTGGTGGGTTCAGAGGCAGAGGGGTGGTGGGTTCAGAGGCAGAGGGGTGGTGGGTTCAGAGGCAGAGGGGTGGTGGGTTCAGAGGCAGAGGGGTGGTGGGATCAGAGGCAGAGGGGTGGTGGGATCAGAGGCAGAGGGGTGGTGGGATCAGAGGCAGAGGGGTGGTGGGATCAGAGGCAGAGGGATGGTGGGATAAGAGGCAGAGGGATAGTGGGATCAGGCAGATGGATAGTGGAATCAGGCAGAGGGGTGATCGGCTGACGTTAGTGGGGAATTGTCAGAGCGGTGGGCCGGGCACTGAGTCGCTTTAGAGCGGAGGGACAGTCTGAAATGCAGTATGTAGCTACAAATTTTTAAAAGGCATGTACAGTGGGGCACTTAATAAACTATACCACAGGATTCAATAAGACACAGTTTAAAACTTTGTAACTGGAGTATAATGGGAGCACTCTCCCAGGAGGGACGGGACAAGTTGGGGTGACGTTACCTGCCAATCGATTATGCCGGTTGTAGCATTGATGCCTCATCATGGACACCCAAATCGCGATGCATCGATGCTATGATTTTATTCAACACCCCTAATTGTATGGAGATTCCCTGAACGGAAGCACTTTTTCTTTATTCTTTTTCCTATCCTTACCTTTTCTATTGTTCTTTTGATTCTTGCCAGTCATAGCTTCATGCTCTAGCAGCTCTTCTGTCCTTTTCTTAACAGAGCTGCTCACAGTTTACAGTTGGGGGGTTTGAGATTCTTATGAGGGATTGTTTTATTGTATGATAACGAGAAATACTTAAAGAGGAAGTAAACCCTGATGGGTTTACTTCTTCTTTGTCTCCCTGCAAAGGTAAAGCATAATGGGCTACTATGCATCGCATAGTAGCCCATTATGTGTCACTTACCTGACACAGGAGCCAGCAATGTCACCGCTGTCCCCTGTAGTCCAGAGCGTCCATCTTCTTCTGGGTATCGCTGCTCCGGCCACTCACAGTGCCGGAGCAGCTATGATGTCACTCCCGCGCATGCGCACGGGAGCCGCCACTAACGGCATATCGCCATTAGCAGCGCCATGCTGCTAACGGCGATAGTGCGCCTGCGTGCTGCTGTCTATGGCGCCATAGACAGCTGTGACTTTTTTAGTAAATATCTCCTAAAACATGTAGGTTTAGGAGATATTTCTTGGACCTACAGGTAAGCCTTAATCTAGGCTTACCTGTAGGTCAAAGTGGTTTGTAAGTGTTTACAACCACTTTAAGCTGTACTAACTGGCTTAAGGCTTTTCTACTTTGCAGGCCTCCTTATAGTGATTACACATTGGTAAGGTGTTGACCTCCAAAACCTTATGACTTGTTGATTTTATTCAGTTTTTAAGAGCAGCTGTCTCGACGGCTATCTCCAAATGTTAACAAAGTTTGTGCTATATGGAGATCGATTATACACCTGTGGCCTTATGAAGGACTAAACCTAACTAGCAAGATCTTCTATGGTTTCCCTTTTGGTATATTTGTTCCTCTCACATCCACTTATGTATCATTCTTGTTTTATGTACAGAGCACGTAAGGATAGTTTGCTGCTCTGGAAAGTGATCACTTCCATTTTTCTTTCTTCAAAAAATAATAATAAAAAGCGATTGAAACAGAAAAGAAAGCTAGCTAATGAGATTTGGACAGCCCTGGGTCTTCTTGAATACTGTTGCTGTTCAGTCTGGGATCCCTGATTAACCACTTGAGGTCTGCGCTATAGCCGAATGACGGCCACAGCACGGACCTGAATTTCCAGGAGGCCATCATAGGACGTCCTCCCCTTTGCGCGCACCGCCTGCAGGACGCGTGCTGTGATCACTGAGTCACCGAGACTCGGGTGATCACCGATCCGAGTAAGGGGCCGGTCCCGACCCCTTATCACGTGATCAGCTGTCAGCCAATGACAACTGAGCACGTGTGTAAACAAAGCTCGGTAATGGGCTTTTTTTTCTCCTCACGCTGACAGCGCAAGGAGAAAAAAAAACGATCACCGACTTATGCTCGAGGGACATCTGTCCCGAAGAGGAAGGATGCACATCTGCCTCCTCCTCTGTGCCTGCAAGTGCCACCTGCCATTGCCCACCACTGCCACCTATCAATGCCCACAATTGCCACCTATCAATGCCCAAAAAAGAGAAGGAGGGCGCACCAACCTAATGCATTTCCACTAGTACAGCTTTATTCAATAAAACACAGCAAAGTATATACTCACAAACGAGTATTGATAAAAGGCATAATCAATAAAGCAAAATCCACTATACTGAACATCAACAAGCGAGGACCTGACGTTGAGTGGATCAAACGATACCTCAAGATGGCTGACGCGTTACATGGGAGAACCCCTTTCTTCAGAGCCTATGCCACTGTGGTTGAACAGACATCAATCTATTAATCATTTTCTGTTCAACTGCACTGTTGGAGAATTTATACTCGATCAGCACCGCAGGCTATAGACTGCAGCACTGATCAGTGTATTTTGACAGTGGGGAAGTCTTCCAGCTGTCAGAATACAGGGACACAGCAGGGAGGATTCCCTCATCCACATCAGATGCATGTATGGTGACACGTACCTTGGAGGTGAGCCTGACTTGCAGAGGGAGACCTCTGGTGCGGCTCTGGTTCCAGGATAACTGGAGTGGGAACAGTGGGGTATGAGGGCCTGCAGAGTTCGCTTGGCTGAAGATGATGTCCATTGGCAGAGACAGGAACATACTTGATTGCTGTGGATGTAGGTACACTGAGAGGCAGCAGGCAGGTGCGCACAGGCGTAGGATAACAGGCAGATTTGCATAAGTGCAGGACAGCAGGCAGGAGCAGGATCAGACTAGCCAGGTCACAACAGCGGATCAATCAGGCAGAAGCTGCAGGCAAAGAATGGTCAAAGTTCAGGCAGGATTGGTAACAGGAGGTCAGGCAAATGGAGAGACAGCAGGGTCAAAGGCAAGCCAAAGTTCAGGACTGGAGACAGCAGCGAGGTCAGGTAAGTACTGGATCAGATGCGGGTTCAGGATCAGGTTATGGATGAGCTGCAGATCAAACAGCAAGGATGCATTCAGAAGAGGCCCCTTTTAAAGATCACTGGGCACAAAAGCAGCATCGCCGTGTGCGCGTGCACAATCTCTGCTATCTGCGCATTGGCGAAAGTCTGTCCACTGCTGGATGCCTGTGAGCTGGAACACGTCTCAATGGACCAGTGCACCTGTGATCAGTTGCAGTGCTTTGTGCAGCGCGTCCATGATAGATGGGAGAATTGGGTCCGTTTTTTCATTTAGTTAAAAAAAAATGTACTTATTCATGGCCAGCGTTGGGCTCTCCCCAATACATCATGTCATTGAGACGTGACCAGTCTCCCCCCACACACACTTTCTGGGGTCTCTTATACATCTCAGTACAGGGGGCTTCACTCTCATCTTTATTTACAGACCCCGGAGACACCAGAGAGACTCAGAGAAATGTCAAAGCTGAGGAAGAGGAGCATATGAAAATTGAAGAGAATGATAATCCTCCAGAGATCAGCACAGGTAAGTAATAAACACTAAATCCAGAGAAGAGTCCCAGATTCTCCTTGTTCAGTCACTACAACAATCTCTTCTCCTCCCCCCTCCTCTGTCAGTAGACAGTAATGGGGAGACAGTATGTGCCCAGTGGGGGAGTCAGGAGACATTAGCCTCTATTAGACTCCGGATCTCCTCCTCACATCATGTCATTGTGTGTTACCAGCCAAGAGACGTGACCAGTCTCCCCCCACACACACTCTCTGGGGTCTCTCATACATCTCAGTACAGGGGGCTTCACTCTCATCTTTATTCACAGACCCCGGAGACACCATAGAGACTCAGAGAGATGTCAAAGCTGAGGAGGAGGACGAAGGACTTGTGATGATTAAAGAGGAAGCAGTTCCTATAGAGATCAGTACAGGTGAGGAATAAACTTAAAATAAAGAAACATTTATTAAAATAATAGCATTCATTGAGGGGTAAAGCAAAGCATGTTATACAGTGAGTGAAAAAAAGTATTTTATCCCCTGCTGATTTTGTACGTTTTCCCACTGACAAAGAAATGATCAGTCTAAAATTTTAATGGTAGGTTTATTTTAACAGTGAGAGACAGAATAACAACAAAAATATCTGAAAACGCATTTAAAAAAAAGTTATAAATTGATTTGCATTTTAATGGGTGTGTGTTTTGGGTCATTGTCATGCTGGAATATCCATCCACGGGCCATTTTCAATACCCTAGCTGAGGGAAGGAGAACAGTACGTGGCCCCGTCCATCGTCCCTTTGATGCGGTGAAGTTGTTCTGTCCTCTTAGCAAAAAAACACCCCCAAAACATAATGTTTCCACCTCCATGTATGACGGTGGGGTTGGTGTTCTTGGGGTCATAGGCAGCATTCCTCCTCCTCCTCCTCCTCCTCCATACACGGCGAGCAAAGTTGATGCCAAAGAGCTCAATTTTGGTCTCATCTGGCCACAACACTTACACCCAGTTCTCCTCTGAATCATTCAGATGTTAGAAAATTTCAGATGGGCCTGTTCATGTGCTCTCTTGAGCAGGGGGACCTTGTGGGCACTTCAGGATTTAATTTCTTCACAGCGTACTGTTATCAATTGTTTTTTTCGGTGACTACGGTCTCGGCTGCCTTGAGATCATTGACAAGGTCCTTCCGTGTAGTTCTGTGCTGCTTCCTCACCGTTCTCATGATCATTGAAACTCCATAAGGTGAGATCTTGCATGGAGCCCCAGACTGAGGGGGATTGAAAGTTAATTTGTGTTCCTTCCATTTGCAAATAATCGCACCAACCGTTGTCACCCTCTCACCAACTGCTTGGTGATGGTCTTGTAGCCCATTCCAACCTTATGTAGGTCTACAATCTTGTCCCTGACATCCTTGGACAGCTCTTTGGCCTTGGCCATGGTGGAGGGATTGGAATCTGACTGATTGTTTCTGTAGACAGGTGTCTTTTATACAGGTAACAAGCTAAGATTAAGAGCACTCCCTTTAAGAGATTGATTTTAATCTCAGCTCGTTACCTGTATAGAAGACACCTGGGAGCCGTAAATCTTGCTTATTGACAGGGAGTCAAATACTTATTTTACTCATTAACCACTTAACAACCGCCCATTGCCGATTAACGGCATCAGGGCGGTTGTTTAACTCTAAGAGGCCGTTAATTAACGGCCTCCCAGAATTCTGCTCTCGCGCGCCCCCTGGGGCGCGCACACGAGAGCATCCGTGACCGCTGGGTCCAGTGGACCCGGCGCATCACGAATCACGGTAAACGGCCGCTCATCGCGGCCGTTTACCACGTGATCGCTCCGTCAAATGACGGAGTGATCACTTGTAAACAAGCCGGCGTCATGTTATGACTCCGGTTCCTCCCTCCCCCTCTCTGTACCGATCGGTACAGCGGAGGGGGAAGAGATCGGTGTCAGCAGCGATGTGGGCTGCATCTGCAGTGCCCACATCGCTGCTCACCGAAAATTAACCCCTCAAATCCCTGCAAATACTCTGCATTACTCTGCAATTCCCTGCAAATACTCTGCATTACTCTGCAATTCCCTGCAAATACTCTGCATTACTCTGCAATTCCCTGCAAATACTCTGCAATTCCCTGCAAATACTCTGCATTACTCTGCAATTCCCTGCAAATACTCTGCATTACTCTGCAATTCCCTGCAAATACTCTGCAATTCCCTGCAAATACTCTGCAATTCCCTGCAAATACTCTGCAATGCCCTGCAAATACTCTGCAATGCCCTGCAACACTCTGCATTGCCCTGCAACACTCTGCATTGCCCTGCAACACTCTGCATTGCCCTGCAACACTCCGCAATGCCCTGCAACACTCCGCAATGCCCTGCAACACTCCGCAATGCCCTGCAACACTCCGCAATGCCCTGCAACACTCCGCAATGCCCTGCAACACTCTGCAATGCCCTGCAACACTCTGCAATGCCCTGCAACACTCTGCAATGCCCTGCAACACTCCGCAACGCTCTGCAATACCCTGCAACACTCTGCAACACCCGCCAATACCCTGCAACACTCTGCAATGCTCTGCAACCCCCGCCGATACCCTGCAACACTCTGCAATGCTCTGCAACCCCCGCCGATACCCTGCAACACTCTGCAATGCTCTGCAACCCCCGCCGATACCCTGCAACACTCTGCAATGCTCTGCAACACCCGCCAATACCCTGCAACACTCTGCAATGCTCTGCAACACCCGCCAATACCCTGCAATGCTCTGCAACGCAGTACTCTGCAACACCATGCTCTGAGATACCCAGCCATAGTCGGTGATACCCTGCAATACCCAGCCATAGACATCTCCCGCCGCCCTCCGGTGCTTCTACCGAATCGCTAATACGATCAAAGCCAGAATCTTTTTTTTTTTCAGGCTTCCCAGCTTAGAGGTGAGATGTGGGTCTTATTGACCCCACATCTCACTGTAAAGAGGACCTGTCATGCCATATTCCTATTACAAGGGATGTTTACATTCCTTGTAATAGGAATAAAAGTGATCAAAAAAATTATTTTTGGGGAAAAAAATGTCAAACTAAAATAAATAAAGTAAAATGAACAATAAAAAAAAATGTTTTTTTTAAAGCGCCCCTGTCCCCATGTGCTCGCATGCAGAAGCGAACGCATGCGTAAGTCCCGCCACATATGAAAACGGTGTTCAAACCACACATGTGAGGTATCGCTGCGAACGTTAGAGCGAGAGAAATAATTCTAGCCCTAGACCTCCTCTGTAACTCAAAACATATAACCAGTAAAAAAAATGTAAATCGTCGCCTATGGTTATTTTTAAGTAGCGACGTTTGCCGCCATTCCACGAGCGTGTGCAATTTTGAAGAGTGACATATTAGGTATCTATTTACTCAGCGTAACTTCATCTTTCACATTATGCAAAAATTGGGCTAACTTTACTGTGTTTTTTTTTTTTTTTAAGCACAAAACAGTTTTTTTTCCAAAAAAAAGCATTCGAAAAATTACTGCGCAAATACCGTGCGAGATAAAAAGTTGCAAAGACCACCATTGTATTCTCCAGGGTGTTTGCTAAAAAAACATATATAATGTTTTGGAGTTCTATGTAATTTTCTAGCAAATAAATTATGATTTTTACATGTAGGAGAGAAATGTCAGAATTGTCCTGGGTGCTCCAGAACACCTGATGGCGCTCCCTGCATGTTGGGCCTCTGTATGTGGCCACGCTGTGTAAAAGTCTCACACATGTGGTATCACCATACTCGGGAGTAATAGCAGAATGTGTTTTGGGGTGTAATTTGTGGTATGCATATGCTGTGTGTGAGAAATAACCTGATAATATGACAATTTTGTGAAAAAAAAAAAAAAAGTAAAAAGAATCTTGATTTTGCAAAGAATTGTGGGAAAAAATGACAACTTCAAAAAACTCATCATGCCTCTTACTAAATACCTTGGAATGTCTTCTTTCCAAAAAGGGGTCATTTGGGGGGTATTTGTACTTTTCTGGCATGTTAGGGTCTCAAGAATTGAAATAGGCCGTCAGTCCTTCAGGTGTGATCAATTTTCAGATATTGGCACCATAGCTTGTGGACTCTATAACTTTCACAAAGACCAAATAATATCCACCAATTTGTACTTATTTTTACCAAAGATATGTAGTAGTATAAATTTTGGCCAAAATTTATGAAGAAAAAATTACTAATCTGCTAAATTTTCTAACAGAAACAAAGAAAAATTCGTTTTTTTACAGAATTTTCAGTATTTTTTCTTTTATAGCACAAAAAAAAAAAAACCCAGCGGTGATTAAATACCACCAAAAGAAAACTCTATTTGTGTGAAAAAAAGGACAAAAATTTCATATAGGTCCAGTGTTGCATGACTGAGTAATTGTCATTCAAAATGCGAGAGCACCGAAAGCTGAAAATTGGTCTGGTTATTATGGGTGTTTAAGTGCCCAGTGGTCAAGTGGTTAAAATGCAAATTAATTTATTACTTTTTTTTAATGCTTTTTTTGGATATTTTTGTTGTTATTCTGTCTCTCACTGTTAAAATAAACCTACCATTAAAATTATAAACTGATCATTTCTTTTTCAGTGGGCAAACGTTTTTTCAGTGACTGTACATACATAAAGAATTTCAGAATTTTTTTTTCCGAAGGTGTTATTTGAATCTTAATTTACATCATTGTGTAAAATTGGGGATCCTTGTTCTTGGTTTAGTTAGTGCTATTAAAGTGATACTAAACAGAGAAGTTTTAATTGCCATAATTCATTCACATAAATCATATGCCATTGTTTCTAATTTTTAGGGATTGTTAAGGACTGGAATGGTACCACTGGATTGGCGCAGGGCCAATGTGGTGCCTATATTTAAAAAGTGATCAAAGTCTTTACCAAGTAACTATAGACCTGTTAGTTTAACTTCTATATTTGGGAAGATACTGGAGAGATTAATAAAAGACCACATAGATGAGTTCTTGCTGGAAAAAATATTTTAACCACTTACCGCCCCGGCCTATAGCAAAATGACGGCCGGGCGGTGGTTCAGTTATCCTGACTGGATGTCATATGACGTCCAGCAGGATAACAGCCTCCGTGCCGGTGCGGCACTGATCTCAGTAAAGAGCCTTCTCTTTAACATGTGCTCAGCCGTGTCCAATCATGGCTGATCAGTAAACTGGAAGAGCCGTTGTTTGGCTTTTCCTCACTCGCGTTTGACAGACGTGATTAAAGGTGAGCCAATCCGCGGCTCTCCTGACAGGGGGGGGGGGGGTTTGCACTGATTGTTTATCAGCGCAGCCCCTCCTCGGATGCCCACACTGGACCACCAGGGAAGCTCCTAACATGTGGATGGCCAGGTACATCCTCCATAGCCATCCACATGTGCCAACTTATGTTTAACATATGCCAATCAGTGCCCAAACATGGGCACTGACTGGCACCATTATAGAACTAATAAAATCAGTGATGCCCAGCAATGCCACCTCATTGGTGTCACCTCATCGGTGCCGCCTTATCAGTGCCCGTCATTGAAGAAGAAAACTTACTTATTTACAAAATTTTTTTAAGAGAAACAAAAAAAAATTGTTTCAACATTTCCGGTCTTTTTTTATTTGTGCAAAAAATAAAAATCACAGAGGTGATCAAATGCCACCAAAAGAAAGCTCTATTTGTGGGAACAAACTGCTAAAAAAATTGTTTGGGTACAGTGTAGCATGACCGCGCAATTGTCATTCAAATTGCGACAGTGCTGAAAGCTGAAAATTGCCCTGGGCAGGAAAGTGTAGAAGTGCCTGGTATTGAAGTGGTTAAGCAACAGACAGCGTGGGTTCACGGAAGACAGAAGTTGTAAAACAAGCCTGATGTCTTTTTATGAGGAGGTAACTAAAACTTTGGACTCGTGGTCTAGGGTGGCATACGTGGGGGTGACATCCCTGGTGGTCCAGTGTGGGCATCCCCGGGGGGGGGGGGGCTGCACTGATAATTGATCAGCACAGAACCCCCCCCCTTTCAGAGGAGCAGCCGATCAGCTCTCCTGTACTCACGTCTAACAGACGCAAGTGAGGAAAAGCCGATCACCCGCTCCTCCTGTTTACATCGTGATCAGCCGTGATTGGATATTGAAACCACTTTGCCGCCATCATTACAAATAAGTGTTTTTGTGAGTTTCTTAGTGTAAGTTATCAATCGGCATACTATATCTAACCCCCATAGTGTTTAGCAATAGGAGGACTTGAAAGAGGAGGGAGGGGAGTGTCATTTACCACTGTGTATACACCCACACATGTGACTCTCTATAGTCATGTGGGCTGCACAGATAAGATAAAGAGGAAATTAAAGCGGGATTCCACCCTAAAGTGGAACCTCCGCTGATCGGATCCCTCCCCCCCTCCGGTGTCACAATTGACACCTTTCAGGGGGGAGGGGGGTGGAGATACCTGTCAAAGACAGGTATTTACACCCACTTCCGGGCATAGACTCCCGTGGGAATCTACGCCATTTCCTGCCCTGCCGCGCTATCTGCTGGGACACACACGGGTCCCAGTGACAGCGCGGAGATTTCCTATTGCGCTGCGCGACTCGCGCATGCGCAGTAGGGAACCGGGAAGTGAAGCCGATTCGCTTCACTTCCTGATTCCCTCACCTAGAATGGTGGCGGCAGCAGCCGAGAGCCGAGCGATCGATCGGCCTCGGCTGCCGGCATCGCTGGACCCCGGGACAGGTGAGTGTCCATTTATTAAAAGTCAGCAGCTGTAGTATTTATAGCTGCTGGCTTTTAATATTTTTTTTTTTTGTGGAATCCCTCTTTAAGAGCTTAGAGGGGAACTGAAACTGGAGCATACCCCATAGAGGACACCAGTTGATCTACACAATCTCAGGCTGCAATGGGGAAAAACAGAGAAGATCGGAGGGAAAGCTGAAGGCAGGATTAACCAGGTATATTTCACTCTACACAAAACAAATGCTTCAGTGGCTTTGTAAGTTTGCACCATCCGTTATATAGCATGAGAGGTTTTTATAGTCTGGGTTTAATGAAACTTTAACACCTTCTGATGTCTTAATTTCCTGTTTTAATTGTAGGAGTTAATTGTTTCCGCTTCTTATGTCATACAGATGGACGGTTCATGAAGTGTAACATGAGAAAGAGTCCCGTTATCT
The DNA here is from genome assembly GCF_037356315.1 of Lithobates pipiens. Lineage (NCBI taxonomy): Eukaryota > Metazoa > Chordata > Amphibia > Anura > Ranidae > Lithobates > Lithobates pipiens. The sequence continues at coordinate 2,934,725 of NW_027507874.1, forward strand.
TAACATATACTAAAACAGAAAATTACATCACATCAGATTTTTTAAAAGAAAACCCCATTACCCTAAATGTCCATCCAACCCCTCATGGTGCAGATCTGTCATCTGGTCCTTCTACTCAAGGGGAGTGTTTTTCAGATCTCTCCCAGACAACCCATCAGACAGTTGGTAGAGCGGGGAAAACATCCACTTGTTCCTCCTCTAGAAAAGTTCTCGCTGAACATCAAAGCAGAATGAAGCCATTTTCATGCTCTGAATGTGGGAAAAGTTATAATTCTAAAGCATCTCTTATAAGACACCAAAGAGTCGACACGGGGGAAAAACCACATACATGTTCAGAATGTGGGAAATCTTTTTGCCTGAGGACCATTCTTATTAAACATCAGAAAACGCACTCTGGAGAAAAGCCGTTTTCATGTCCCGAATGCGGGAGATGCTTTCGACAGAAATCGGCAGCAGTAATGCATCAGAGAACTCACACAGGAGTGAAGCCGTTCTCGTGTTCTGAATGTGGAAAGTGTTTTGCCACGAAACGCGCCTTGATCAAACACCAGCCTGTGCACACGGGGGAAAAGCCGTTTTCTTGTCCCGAATGCGGAAAATGTTTTCCCCACAAAATGAGCCTTACTATTCACCAGAGATGTCACACGGGGGAAAAGCCATTTCCCTGCACCGAGTGCGGGAGATGTTTTGCCACCACACAAAATCGCAGCGCACACCAGAGGACTCACACGGGAGTGAAGCCATATTCATGTTCTGAATGTGGAAACTCCTTTTCCTGGAAAAGATCCTTGCTCAGGCATCGATGTGTACACACAGGGGAGTAGCCGTATTCCTAGGATTTCAGAAAATGTTTGTGTTTAGATACTGTTTACCGTAAGATGAGTGCCAAATCTTGTGAACAACTTACCTGAACTGAAACACCTAAGGTTGAGCGTTTTCACCTTAATGTTGTCATTGGACTGGCTACTCTTTTATCACCATCACACTAAAGTTCAATAAAGATCTTTATTATCCTGTAGTTGTGTGTGTAGCTATCTTTGCCTTCTCAATGCTAGTTTTTCAGGAATCAGCAGCAGGGTGGTCAAATCTCAAATCTGTATGACTACACTTAGGAAACTGAGAGCAGACTGTGTATGTTTTAACCACTTGAAGACCTATTCTAAAATCTATCTATCTATCTATATATCTATATATAATATAAAAAAAAATGTGTGTGTATATATATATATATCTATATATATATATATATATATATATATATATATATATATATATATATATATATATACATATACACACACACACACACACACATTTTTTTTAATATATATATATATATATATATATATATTTTTTTTATATATATATATATATATATATATATTTATTTTTTTAACAGAGGCCCTAGAGAATAAAATGGTGGTTGTTGCAATTGTTTTATGTCACATAGAATTAGCACAGTGCTTTTTCAAACACCATTTTTTGGGCAAAAATACACTTTATTCAATTTTAATGCAAAAAAAAAAACAAAAACACACACAATACCTTTTTGGTGAAATATAAAAGATTCTCCATGTAAACAGATACTTAAACGTGCCAATGCCATGCTTTAACTCTTTCGCTGCCAGAGACGTTTTTGCAGGGTTTTTTTTTTTTTTTGCACACATGTTTAAAAAATTATTTTAGGCCTGAAGATTACACAATATAAAAGATGAGGTTGCACCGAGTACATAGCTACATAGTTAGTCAGGTTAAAAAAAAGACAAGTCCATCTAGTTCAACCATAAAAAAATCAAATAAAAATGTCATACAATCCGATATACCCAATCCTATACCCACAGTTGATCCAAACGATCCCAGATACTCAACATGCCAAACCTGAAATTTATGTGTGCCTGTGAAATGGCGAAAAACTTCACTACCCTATAGGAGGCTTTTGAAGTGTCACCTATAGGTATCAGTTTAGTGTTACAGAGGAGGAGTCTGGTGTTGGAATTATTGCTCTCACTGCGGCGTACGTGGCGATATGTAACATGCATCACTATCGACGTTTTCACGCGTATGTGCCCCAATGCATGTGTTTACGTTTGTGCGTGTGTATATGTGGGGGTGCCTCCAAAAAAAATTTGGAGGGTTTATGTGCTTGGGTGTAACTTTTTTTTGCAAAAAAAAAAAAAAATGTTTTTACTTAACTTTTTTTTTTTTTTCATCACATAGGGGACAAACAGTCCCCTATGTGATGATTTTTAGCAAACAGGTTCTCTTTATTGAGATATGCAGGATCTAAAAGACCCCCAATGTCCCCTGTACTCCACTGAATATTTTGCAATGCAGGTCGCATTGCAAAACATCCTTTCTCAGCAAAGTAAGCCGGGGACATCGAGAACTTGACCCAGAAGTGTCATCAGAGAGGTCACTTTCCAGGCCACAAGAAGAAGGGGAGGAGAAAAAATGTGTATCTGCTCTTTTCTTTCCCACTACCAGCCGGCACCCACCATGGAGATCCCAGGCCCGCCAATGGGCAAGTGGAGCCCTGTAAGCATGGCTGGGTTCCGCGGCGGGGGGAGGCGAGCGCTGGTTCCTGGGGTTTGTGAGAGTGATCGGGGGGTGGCAGCAGAGCCACCTGAATGCTTTTACCTGACTGGCAGGAGCCTGTCAGTTTCACACACAATCCCGGTGGCTGTAGCCACCGGATTGTGTGTGATACCCCCCTGCCTTTAGGTCTGTATAACAGACCTGGCGGTGAACGGGTTAAATTTGCACACGCTTGTGTAATGGTGCCAAACCACGGTACATACAAATCTCAATAGGTGATGCTTTATACATTTTTACAGGTTATAACGCACATGTGTGTTGTGAACACCGTTTACAAACATGTTCATAGGGGTGCTTTAAAATATTTCATTTTATTTTATTTTTACTCCTATCTCTTAATTATTTTTTTTTTGATTGCTCTTATTCCTATCACAAGAAATGTAATCTTCCCTTGTTATAGAAAAAAGGCAGTGGCAGGTCCTCTTTATGGAGCTCTAAAGATCTCTATGTTTCTTATCCCTGCTTTGCAACGGGGAGCGTTTCCCCTCTGTACAGAGCCCTGTGTTAACTGCCAACACAGGGCTTTGGGCTGTGATGGAATGCAGCTGATCTTTGAATCCATAGGTCTTTGACCGGGGGCCTGCTGACAGACTCCCGCTGTGTCTAGGGGGGTGCGCATGCGCACACACAAATCCCAGAACCAGGCAGTGACGTACTAGTACAATGCTTTACCTGTGCATGCGACCTGTCCACAGTACAGTGCGTTTGGGGCGGTTCGCAAGTGGATAAAGAGAATTTATGAGAGCTTTATAAGCAGTGGCTGTGGCTGTAGGGGGCGTTATCCATTTTTATAGAAGTTCTAGACCTTTCCTAATATTTGGTAGCTACAGGGTATCAAGGGAATATCTCCACAATAGAGGAAACAATGGATTGGAAAACCTACCAATGTATATTAGAGCATTTGATAGTATGTATATACATGTAAATTGGGCAAAAGAATGATTTTGTTGGAATACATTGTTCATGTATTTTGTGCAACAACTGCATCAGCCAGTAGATGGCAGTGTTATGGAAATGTTTATATGTTTGTAGCTGCTGTATGGTAAACTTTTTTTTTTCTATAATAAAGTTTCCTGTTTGCAGTTAAGCAGCAGAAAAACCACAGTGAATTGTGCACTGTTCTGTAATATATACAGTCCCTTGAGATTTTCCACATTTTGTCAAGTTACATCCAAAAACATAAATCAAATTTATTGGGACTTTATGTGATAGACCAACACAAAGTGGCACATAAATGTGAAGTGGAAGGAAAATGATAAAAGCTTTTCCAAATTTTTTACAAATAAATATTAAAAGTGTGGTGTGCATTTGTATTTACCCTCCCCCCACCCCCCACGAGTCAATACTTTGTAGAAACACCTTTCGCTGCAACTACAGCTGCAAGTCTTTTTGGGGATGTCTCTACCAGCTTTGCACATATAGAGAGTGACTATTTACTAATTAGGTGAAGGCAATTGGTTCCACTAGATTTTAGTTAGGGGTATCAGAGTAAAGGGGGCTGAACACAAATGCACGCCACACTTTTCACATATTTACTTTGTAAAAATTTGAAACCTATTTTTAATTTTTCTTCCACTTCACAATTACGTGCCACTTTGTGTTGGTCTACCAGATAAAATCCCAATAAAATACATTTACGTTTTTGGTTGTATCATGACAAAATTGAAACTGTCAAGGGGTATGAATACTTTTTCATGGCACTGTATATAAAGTATATATTCTGCACACCTGATGCAAGGAGCAGAGAGACTCCACTAGGCACACATGATGTAAGGAGTGGAGGGACTCTGCTGGGCACACATGATGTAAGGAGTGGAGGGACTCCGCTGGGGGCACCTGATGTAAGGACGGACTCTGCTGGGGGCACCTGACGTAAGGATGGACTCTGCTGGGAATGCCTGGTGTAAGGAGGGACTCTGCTGGGGACCCCTTATGACATCTGGTAGCAAGCAACGTGGAAAGTAATGTGCTTCAATCATCCTGACACCATAACAACCATGGTGCTGTGACGATTGAAGAGCTAATTGTGTAAATATGGTCCGGGGACACACTGGGCACCTTCGCTTGCACTGTGCTATTGCTGGGTGTCCAGTGTGCTCCTGTTCCTTTAAGGGGGATTGGGCTCCAGGCCAACCTGTCCCTCATCTATCCATTTAATGCGTGTGCTTCCATTGTGAAGACGCTTATAAATTCAGTAGCGTTAGGACTGCTCCATAAAGAGGCTTTGCAGCTTATGCATGGTTAATTTGGTCAGTTGGGAGGCTGGTCGGTGAGTTGAGCTATGGAATGTTCTGTTTTTGTCTTTGAAGCGCTAACATCAGATGTTTGGAGTATCTTTATCTGCTGATTGTTAAACTTTTTGGAATATGCATATTACTGTTGTGGTGTAGGATCTGGGCCTGCTGTCCCTCCATCCCTCTATCGTTACTTCCTTCTCTCTCCTTCCCTCCCTCCTAATCTCTTTCTCTCTCTCCCTCTTTCTCCCTTTCTTACTCCCTCCATCTATGGTTCATCTCAGACTCTAACCACACCCCGTTTGAGCCATGTCACCTTTAATCCACGCCCAATATTTAGTTTAAACCATGCCAAATCTTCATCGTGGCACGCTTTGCACGCCTCATTTTTCTTTCCAGCTACACCACGCCTACAAACGCATGCCACGTCCTCTAATTATAACAAGACCCCGCCTACAGGCACAAAAGTGTCCCTTTAATTTTTTTTTTACAATGTTGGCAACTATGATATTTATCTCCATTGAGAACTGATGTGTTTTCAAAGCGTCCTTTTAATTCTTTTGAGCAGCATATATATAATATATTGGACCCCTGCATTTCTGTCGGATAATGTACAACTTCGCCCAAAAAATTGTTACAATTACAAATATTTAGGCATTCTCATGTTTATTTATTTTGTATGTACTGGTATGACACAAAAAAAGTGGAGAAACAAAAAACAAATCTGACACATTCCAGGCAAAACTCCCAAAATGGTCTGGACAAAATTAGTGGCAGCCTCAATTTAATATTTGGTAGGACACCCCATGGAAAAAATTACTGAAATCAATGGCTTCCTGTCACCGTAATGAGTTTCTTCCACCTCTCTACTGGAATTTTGGACCACTCTTCCTTCGCCAAGTGCTCCAGGTCTCTCGGATTGGAAGGATTCCCTTTCCCAACTGCTGTTTTCAGATCTCTCCACAGGTGCTCTATGGGATTTAGATCTTGACTCATTGCTGGCCAGTTCAGTATTCTCCAGCACTTTGTCTTATACCATTTCTGGGTACTTTTTGACATTTGCTTTGGGTCAATGTACTGCTGTAAGACCCGTGACAGAGACCCAACTTTCTGACACTGAGCCCTACATTGCACCCAGAGATCATTGGTAGTCTTCAGATTTCATAATGCCATACACACGGTCAAGACATCCAGTGCCTGAAGCAGCAAAGCAACCCCAAAACATCAGTGAACCTTTAACATGTTTAACCACTACAATACAGGGCACTTTCACCCCCTTCCTTCCCAGCCCAATTTTCAGCTTTCATCGCTCTAGCGCTTTCAATGACAATTGCGCGGTCATGCTACACTGTACCCAAATGAAATTGTTATCATTTTGTTCGCACAAATAGAGCTTTATTTTGGTGTTATTTATTCACGACTCAGTTTTTTATTTTTTGCGATATAAGCGCTAAAAAAGCGGAAATTTGGAAAAAAAACAATATTTTCTTTTTTCTATTTGAAAAGAAATCCAATAAAATCTAATTTTGTCATAAATTTAAGCCAAAATGTATTCTGCTACATGTTTTTGGTAAAAAAAATTCCGTTAAGTGTATAATAATTGGTTTGTGTGATCACGGACATATGTACGCAAATGATCATGTACATATGTGTGCAGGTGATCACGTACATATGTGTGCAGATAATCATTGGGACATGTGATTTTAGTTTTTATTATTAGGGACATGTGTTTTTATTATTTGGGGACATGTATGTTTTGGGGACATGTGTGTTGTGGGGACTGTGTTTGTACTGTGTTGTGTGTTGACACTAGACTGATGATCAGTGAGTAAAAAGCTGTAAAAAACAGCTCATACTCACTGATCATCAGCCGGCTGCAGCGTTCTGCTCTCCTCTCCTCAGCGATGACTTCCGTGTGAGGAGAGGAGAGCCGATTGCCCAGCAACCGGCTGTTTGTTTACATCACATGACGGCCGTGATTGGACACGGCCATCATGTGATCAGGAGGGCCAATCACAGAGCCCTCCTGCCGATCTGAGATGTGCCGTGCCTGGGTGACACGAGCACATCGGGATCGCGCCGCTGCGTGGGCACGCACGCGCGCGATCCCGCTACTTCTGAAGGACGTTCCTGAACGTCCTATCAGGAGTAGACGGCTCCCACCCGGCCGTATATATGCATTGGCCGGGTGGGAAGTGGTTAAATGTAGGGACTGTATTATTTTCTTTAAAGGCCTCATTTCTTTTTCTGAAAAGGGTAGAATGATGAGCTTTACCAAAAAGCTGTAATTTTGTTTCATCTGTCCACAGCACATTTTCCCAAAAGGATTTTGGCTTCCTCAGGTAAGTTTTGGCAAACTCCAATCTGGCTTTTTTATGTTTCTGTGTCAGCAGTCCTCTCGGGTCTCCTACCATAGCATCCCTTTTCATTCAGATGGTGACGTGTGGCATGAGCCAGAGGCGGCTCTCTAATTAGGCAAATAAGTCAGTCGCCTAAGGCCTTGTGCTCCCAGGGGCCTTGCAGGCACCTAATTTGCCCGATGTGTGTGGAAGAATGGGAGGGAATGTCCCCGGTCAGTGTCCCCACCTGGCAGGGTGAGCGGGCCTGGCTGGTAAAGGGTCACCGTCTTTAGTATACAGTGCTGCCTGCTGCAGACGAAATGCTGCTTGCTCTGCACTGCTGCAGACAGGCTGCCGCTACACTGTTATATCTGCAGCAGTGCGGTGCCAACATACTATGAGTCCAACGCAGTCACTTACGTATCAGGCGGAGTGACCTCTGCCCGACAGGAGCTTCCTAGTCCCATCCGTCATGATGTCATTCACTGGCCGGGAGGCAGGATGAAAGAGCAGAGGAGAGTGCTGCTTCCAAGACCTGCTAGGAGCCAATGAAGCCCCATGCAACAGTGTAAGTTTGCAGAGGCTAAAAACCTTACCTAAAGCACTATTGTGTCAGTGGCTTAGCTGTGTTAATGCCTGAAGTGATTAACTTGGGGGGGTTAATTTACAATGGTATTTGTAATATGCAGCATGGAGGGGGTTAACATACTAATGCATTAGTGACCAGTGGCTCTTTATTAACCCCTTTGAGCTGCATTAGTGGTACCGGTACCCTTCTCATGTACATACTACCCAATGCTAGGGGTGCAACAGATCAAAAAACTCATGGATCGGATCGTTCCTCAGATCAGAGTCACGGATCAGATAATTTTTTGGATCAGCAAATAATAATTGAATTTGCAAAAACCTGTGAAAATTCCACCACCATATAGTCCCCACTGTAATATCCACAATCTCCCCACTGTAATATTGGCTTAGTATGGCTGGGTACGGCTGAGCATGGCTGAGTATTGCAGGGTATGGCTGGGTATTGCAGGGTATGGCTGGGTATTGCAGAGTATTGGCTGGGTATCGAGGAGTATTGGCTGGGTATCGAGGAGTATTGGCTGGGTATCGAGGAGTATTGGCTGGGTATCGCAGAGTATTGGCTGGGTATCGCAGAGTATTGGCTGGGTATTGCAGAGTATTGGCTGGGTATCGCAGAGTATTGGCTGGGTATCGCAGGGTATTGCAGAGTATTGGCAGGGTATTGCAGAGTATTGGCAGGGTATTGCAGAGTATTGGCAGGGTATCGCAGAGTATTGGCAGGGTATCGCAGAGTATTGGCTGGGTATCGCAGAGTATTGGCAGGGTATTGGCAGGGTATTGCAGAGTATTGGCAGGGTATTGCAGAGTATTGGCAGGGTATTGCAGAGTATTGGCAGGGTATGGAGGGATGGCTGTCACAGAGCAGCGCTGTGGGCACTACAGATGCAGCCCACAGCGCTGCTTCCATCCGATCTCTCCCCTCCACTGTACAGATTAGTAGAGAGGGGAGAGAGGAACCGGCGTCATGACATGATGCCAGTTTGTTTACAAGTGATCGCTCCGTCGGAGCGATCACATTGGGTGTAGAAAGATGGCCGCCTTTCCTAAGGCCGAGACCGCTGAGCGATCCATGGAGTGCGGCATGTGCCGATCCGAGCGGGGTGACCCGTTCGGATCACGGATCGGTGACGATCCGTTGCACCCCTACCCACTGCCATACACTCCGCACCCCTCTCATGTCATACTACCCACCGCCATACACTCCGCACCCCTCTCATGTCATACTACCCACCACCATACACTCCGCGCCCTTCTCATGTACATACTACCCACCGCCATACACTCCACACCCCTCTCATGTCATACTACCCACGCCATACACTCCGCACCCCTCTCATGTCATACTACCCATCGACATACACTCCGCACCCCTCTCATGTACATACTACCCACCACCATACACTCCGCACCCTTCTCATGTACATACTACCCACCGCCCAATACACTCCACACCCCTCTCATGTCATACAACCCACTGCCATACACTCCACACCCCTCTCATGTACATACTACCCACTGCCATACACTCCACACCCCTCTCATGTCATACTACCCACCGCCATACACTCCGCACCCCTCTCATGTCATACTACCCACCGCCATACACTCTGCACCCTTCTCGTGTACATACTACCCACCGCCATACACTCCACACCCCTCTCATGTAAATACTACCCACCGCCATACACTCTGCACCCCTCTCATGTACATATTACCCACCGCCATACACTCTGCACCCCTCTCATGTACATATTACCCACCACCATACACTCCACACCCCTCTCATGTCATACTACCCAACGCCATTCACTCCACACCCCTCTCAAGTACATACTACCCACCGCCATACACTCCACACCCCTCTCATGTCATACTACCCACTGCCATACACTCCGCACCCTTCTCATGTCATACTACCCAACGCCATTCACTCTGCACCCCTCTCATGTATATTCTGCCCACCTCCATACCCTCCACACCCCTCTGATGTCATACTATCCACCGCCATACACTCCACACCCCTCTCATGTATATACTGCCCACCTCCATACACTCCACACCCCTCTCATGTACATACTACCCACCGCAATACACTCGGCACCTCTCTCCTCTACATACTACTTGCTACTACATACTATTTGCCTCCATAGACTCTGCACCCCTCTCAGGTACGAGTCTCCATAGTAAACATTCCGGACGCAATGTCATGACGTCACTTCTGGTTTACTCGGCTGTCAATGGCGCCCATTTTTTAAAAAAATTCAGTTCAGAATCACCGTTTTTAGTGATCTGAATACTTTAAAGTGTAAAGGAGGGATTTTTTTTTAAAGGGTTAGTGTCAAAAAATAAAATAAAATAAATAAGAATTTTTTTTTTTTTTTAAAGTCACACCCGCAAATGTAAACGGCGTTCAAATCACACATGTGCAGTATTGCCGCAATCGTCAGAGTGTGAGCAATAATTCTAGCACCAGACCTTCTCTGTAACTCTCTGTAACTCTAACCTGGTAACCTTTAAAAAAAAAAAATGAAAGTGTTGCTTGTGGAGATTTCAATACAGGGCACTTAAACACCTTCCTGCCCAGACCAATTTTGAGCTTTCAGCGCTGTCGCACTTTGAATGACAATTGCGCGGTCATGCTACACTGTACCCAAATGAAATTTTTATTATTTTTTTCCCACAAATAGAGCTTTCTTTTGGTGGTATTTGATCACCTCTACGGTTTTTATTTTTTGCGCTACAAATAAAAAAAATGTTTTTTTTTGTTTCAGTTTCAAAACTTTGTAAATAAGTAGGTTTTCTCCTTCACTGATGGGCACTGATGGGGCTACACTGATGGGCACTGATGGGCACTGATAAGGCGGCACTGATGGGCACCAATGTGGCACCAATGAAGTGGCACTGATAGGCGGCACTGATGGGTGACACGGATGGGCGACACGGACGGACACTGATAGGTGGCACAAATTGGCACTGATAGCTGGCACGGATGGGCGGCACGGATGGGCGGCACGGATGGGCATGGATAGGCGGCACAGGTGGGCATGGATAGGCGGCACAGGTGGGCATGGATGTGGCACAGGTGGGCATGGATAGGCGGCACAGGTGGGCACTCATAGGCGGCACAGGTGGGCACTCAGGAGGCACAGGTGGGCACTCATAGGCGGCACAGGTGGGCACTCATAGGCGGCATCGGTGTTATACTATAGTAATGGATGCCAATCAGTGCCAAACAATAATGCATGCCAATCAGTGATGCCCATTGTGGGCACTGATTGGCATCCATTATGGGCACTGATTGGCACCCATTGTGCTGACTGGCATCCCTGGTGGTCTAGGGAGGATTATGACCTTTATTACCTTTTCCCTGGTGGTCTGGTGGCGTCCCTGGTGGTCCAGTGTGGGCATCCTCGGGGGGGCTGTGCTGATAATCGATCAGCACAGACCCCCCCTGTCAGAGGAGCAGCCGATCTGACAGACGCGAGTGAGGGAAAGCCGATCACCGGCTCTTCCCATTTACACTGTGATCAGCCGTGATTGGACACGGCTGATCACATGGTAAAGAGTCGGAGACTCTTTACCGAGATCGTAGTTGCCGGGTGTCAGACTGACACCCCGCAACAACGATCGCCGCGATGCGCGCCCCCGGGGGCGCGCAGCGGCTCATAATCCTGATCACGTCATATGACGTCCGGTCAGGATTATGAAACCACTTTGCCGCCGTCAATTGCCTATAGGGCGGGCGGCAAGTGGTTAAGTACCGTCTTTTGTTCGCCATTCCACAAGAAATTTTCAACTGTAGCATGTTTCGGTATTTACTTGGTGTAACAGCCTCTTTCACAATGTACAAAAAAATTGGGCTAACTTTATTGTTTTCTTATTTTTCATTTCAAAAAGGTGTATTTTTTTTAAATTGTGTTTGAAAGACGGCTGCACAAATACCGTGTGACATAAAATATTGCAATGACGCCATTTTTTTCCTCCTGTCTTTCCTTAAAAAAAATTAAAAAAAATTATATATATATAATATATATGTGTGTTTGTGGGTTCTAAGTAATTTTCTAGCACAAAATACAGATTTTAACTTGTACACAAGTGAAATAGGCTCGGTCCTTAAATGGTTAATAATAATAATTGAATACTCAGATGGAATTATTATTGCAGCTCCCCACCACACATCACCCTGCTTCCTCGCATTGTGTTCCCCTGAAACTGAAATCCCACTCTGGCTGCTTACTGGTCGCCGAGCTGCTGAGCTTGGATGACCCAGATCCATCTAGAGACAGAGCTAGCACTAGAGGGCGCACGTCGGTCAAACTACAGGAAGACGTGTCCTTAGTAAAGGGGGGATGGAGGCCATTTTGTTGGAGCCCGGAAGACTTGTTTGGAGAGGAAGAATCTTGGTGAAGCGGTGTGAGTGTGAGGAGAGTGTTGTGTCCAGTGAGGAGGTAATATTGTCTTCTTATTATGAGAGAAGGGGGTCCCAGCATTGTGTGTGTGAACTGGGTTATATGCAGACTTCCTCACCCCCACATGCACTCTCCCTACCCCCCCCCCCCCCCCGCTGGGAATCCTCTATGTGTGTTATGGGGTACAGGGGTTGCAGCCTACACAGTTCTATGGACAGACACCCCCCCCCCCCCAGCTATCCCACATCCTGCAGAATTGACCTGGTGATGACTGCAGTCCTCGCATCCATGTGACTGAAGGGTGCTTCTAATGCTACACAATACACACACCCACGTGACTTCTTTCCACACACTGATTGGCTACCTGTCAGCTCCTTACACCCCATTTGTAAGAAATGTTCCAGGATGTTATTTTGTGCCGCAGAGGCGGGGCATTGTCTCCCTAGGGGGCGGGGCATTGTCTCCCTAGTCCTCACCCCCTGCACTGTATACACTATCTTAAACATTACAAAGTCCTCACCTCCTGTACTGTACACACTATGTTGTATGTTACACAGTCCTGACTTTCTACATTGTTTACACTATGTTGTACATTACCCAGTCCTCACCCCTGCACTGTATACATTATGATGTACGTTACATGGTCCTCACCCCCTGTACTGTACACACTATGTTGTACATTACATTCATTCGCCTTTGCACTTGAGCATGAGGGACGGGGGGTGCTTTAAATGTTTTATTTATTAATGGGACACTGGTACACTGACAGATGTTGATCGGCCACCAGTGGTGATGGGGGATGTTATAGGGGACTGACAGATGTTTTGTGCACTATGACAGATGTGATGGGGGACAGACATATGGTTTTGTACTCTGGGATGGGGACAGACAGATGTTTTTGTGCACTGTGATGGATGTGATGGGGGACAGATGTTTTTGTACAATGTGACAGATGTGATGGGGGACAGACAGATGTTTTGTGCACTGTGATGGGGGACAGACAGATGTTTTGTGCACTGTGATGGGGGACAGACAGATGTTTTGTGCACTGTGCCTGATGTCATGGGGACAGACGGATGTGATGGGGGACAGACAGATGTGATGGGGGACAGACAGATGTTTTGAGCACTGTGATGGGGACAGACAGATGTTTTGTGCACTGTGCCTGATGTCATGGGGACAGATGGATGTGATGGGGGACAGACAGATGTTTTGAGCACTGTGATGGGGGACAGACAGATGTGATGGGGGACAGACAGATGTTTTGTGCACTGTGATGGGGACAGACAGATGTTTTGTGCACTGTGATGGGGGACAGACAGATGTTTTGTGCACTGTGCCTGATGTCATGGGGACAGACGGATGTGATGGGGGACAGACAGATGTGATGGGGGACAGACAGATGTTTTGAGCACTGTGATGGGGACAGACAGATGTTTTGTGCACTGTGCCTGATGTCATGGGGACAGATGGATGTGATGGGGGACAGACAGATGTTTTGAGCACTGTGATGGGGGACAGACAGATGTGATGGGGGACAGACAGATGTTTTGTGCACTGTGATGGGGACAGACAGATGTGATGGGGGACAGACAGATGTTTTGTGCACTGTGATGGGGGACAGACAGATGTTTTGTGCACTGTGCCTGATGTCATGGGGACAGACGGATGTGATGGGGGACAGACAGATGTTTTGTGCACTGTGATGGGGACAGACAGATGTGATGGGGGACAGACAGATGTTTTGTGCACTGTGATGGGGGACAGACAGATGTTTTGTGCACTGTGCCTGATGTCATGGGGACAGACGGATGTGATGGGGGACAGCAGATGTGATGGGGGACAGACAGATGTTTTGTGCACTGTGATGGGGGACAGACAGATGTTTTGTGCACTGTGCCTGATGTCATGGGGACAGACGGATGTGATGGGGGACAGACAGATGTTTTGTGCACTGTGATGGGGACAGACAGATGTGATGGGGGACAGACAGATGTTTTGTGCACTGTGATGGGGGACAGACAGATGTTTTGTGCACTGTGCCTGATGTCATGGGGACAGACGGATGTGATGGGGGACAGCAGATGTGATGGGGGACAGCAGATGTGATGGGGGACAGCAGATGTGATGGGGGAGAGACAGATGTGATGGGGGAGAGACAGATGTTTTGTGCACTGTGATGGGGACAGACAGATGTGATGGGAGACAGACAGATGTTTTGTGCACTGTGATGGGGACAGACAGATGTGATGAGGGACAGACAGATGTTTTGAGCACTGTGATGGGGGACAGACAGATGTGATGGGGGACAGACAGATGTTTTGTGCACTGTGATGGGGGACAGACAGATGTGATGGGAGACAGACAGATGTTTTGTGCACTGTGATGGGGGACAGACAGATGTGATGGGAGACAGACAGATGTTTTGTGCACTGTGATGGGGACAAACAGATGTGATGGGGGACAGACAGATGTTTTGTGCACTGTGCCTGATGTCATGGGGACAGACGGATGTGATGGGGGACAGACAGATGTTTTGAGCACTGTGATGGGGGACAGAAAAATGTTTTGTGCACTGTGCCTGATGTGATGGGGGACAGACATATGTGTTCTGCACTGTGATGGATGTGATGGGGGACAGGCGGATGGTTTGTGCACTGTGACGGATGTGATGGGGGACAGACAGATGTTTTTGTACAATGTGACAGATGTGATGGGGGACTGATGGATGTTTTTGTACACTGTGACAGATGTGAAATCCCCCTCCCCAATGACATCTCACTGAGCTGGGGGGGGGGGGGGGAACTGTCACAGAGACACGTGTCTCTGTTTACATTGTGACGACTGCCGTTACATGGTTGGGAGGGCCAATCACAGCGCCTATATTCCGATCTTCTTGGCTGGATCTTGTGATTACAGGATTGAGCCGCAGCATGGCCTTAGGGCCACACTGCAAGCACTCCTTCTGAAGACGTCCCTGAGCATCCACTCAGAGAACGTTGAAAGACCCATCCGGCCGTTTATGTATAGTGACCGGGTAGGAAACCGTTAAAGTACATGTGTGTGTAAAGGCAGATGTCCCAATACTTTTGGTAATATAGTGTAAGTTTACAAACGTATACAACAATAACTCTTTATTCCCTAAAAAATTTGAAACTGTTTTTTTTTTTTTTTTGCTGGCTAGCTTTAACCACTTTAGCCCCAGAAGCATTTACCCCCTCCCTGACCAAGGCCTTTTTTGCGATACTGACAATTGCGCGCTTGTGCGATATTGTACCCAAACAAAATTAACGTCCTTTTTTTCACACAAATAGAGCTTTATTTTGGTGGTATTTGATTACCTCTGTGTTTTTGTTTTTTTCTTGTTTGTTTGTTTTTTCGCTATAAACAAAAAAAGAGCGACAATTTTGAACAAAAAAGCAATATTTTTAATTTTTTGCTATAATATATATAAAATTCTTCCACAGTTTTGGGTAATATGTATTCTTCTACATATTTTTGGTAAAAAAAATAAAAATAAATTGCAATAAGCTTATATTGATTGGTTTGCGCAAAAGTTATCGCCTCTACAAAATAGGGGATAGATTTATGGCATTTTTATTAATATGTATTTTTTATTTTTATTAGTAATGGCGGCGATCTGCAATTTTTATCATGACTGAGACAATGCAGAGGACAGATCGGACACTTTTGACACTATTTTGGGATCACTGGCATTTATACAGCGATCAGTGCTATAAAAATGCACTGATTACTGTGTAAATGTCACTGGCAGGGAAGGGGTTAAACATTAGGGGGCTATCGAGGGGTTAACTGTGTTCCCTCAGCATGTTCTAACTGTAGGGGGGGGTGGACTCACTAGAACATGACAGAGATCACTGGGAGCAGTAGATCCCTGTCATGTTGCTAGGCAGAACAGGGAAATGCCTTGTTTACATAGGCATCTTCCCGTTCTGCCTCTCCGTGCCACAATCGCACGGGTGGACATTGAGTCCACGGATGACGCAACGACGTATGGGTACGTTGTTTTGTGCACCTGTGCCACTTTGGTGACGTATGTCGGCGTGAGCCGGTCGGCAAGTGATTAAACTTGTGCTGAGGTCCTGTTTTGCTTTGTTCTATTACTGGAATTGTTTTTTAGAATAAACTTTTTAATTATTTATAATTTTGCAATACCTTTCAAATACAGAGTATATAGAAGGACACAAGGATCTCTACAAGGACGCCGTGATGGAGAACCGGCCGCCCCTCACATCACCGGGTAAGAGGAGACTTTAATTTCTTGTAAAGGAGAGAAGAGTATTGAGGATCCACCTAGATACACACATCCTCTGATATAAAGACATAGAAACAATGTATTCAGTCAGTGTGTGTGTTTCCTACAGATGGATCCAGTAATGGGAACCCACCAGAAAGATGTCCCCGTCCTCTGTATTCCCGGGACTCCACACAGGAAGATCAGGAGATCCCTCAGGAGGATCCGGTAGGTAGAACTGAGGATTTTTATTAGCACCGATATTCATCTTCTCTTTAGCCACTCCTGGAAGGTTCATTTCTCGGGTTCTCTGGTAAAAACGGTAAGCCCAAGAAACACTGCAAGTGCCAGGAAGGGACATTTAATGAGTCGCTACATTTTTGGAAATATTTTATTATATCTTTTCATGTGACAACACTGAAGAAATTACACTTTGCTACAATGTAAAGTAGTGAGTGTACAGTTTGTATAACAGTGTAAATTTTCTGTCCCCTCAAAATAACTCAACACACAGCCATTAATGTCTAAACCATTGGCAACAAAAGTGAGTACACCCCTAAGTGATCATTTACAAATTGGGCTCAATTAGCCATTTTCCCTCACCGGTGTCATGTGACGCATTAGTGTTACAAGGTCTCAGGTGTGAATGGGGAGCAGGTGTGTTAAATTTGGTGTTATCGCTCTCACTCTCATACTGGTCACTGGAAGTTCAACATGGCACCTCATGGCAAAGAACTCTCTGAGGATTTGGAAAACAGAATTGTTGCTCCACATAAAGATGGCCTAGGCTATAAGAAGATTACCAAGACCCTGAAACTGAGCTGCAGCACGGTGGCCAAGACCATACAGCGTTTTAACAGGACAGGTTTCACTCAGAACAGGCCTAGACATGGTCGACCAAAGAAGTTGAGTGCACGTGCTCAGCATCACATCCAGAGGTTGTCTTTGGGAAATAGACGTATGAGTGCTGCCAGCATTGCTGCAGAGGTTGAAGGGGTGGCGGGTCAGCCTGTCAGTGCTCAGACCATACACTGCACAGTGCATCAAATTGGTCTGCATGTCGTCCCAGGAAATTTCTTCTAAAGATGATGCACAAGAAAGCCCCTAAACTGTTTGCTGAAGGCAAGCAGACTAAGGACATGGATTACAGGAACCATGTCCTGTGGTCTGATGAGACCAAGATAAACTTATTTGGTTCAGATGGTGTCAAGCATGTGTGGTGGCAACCAGGTGAGGAGTACAAAGACAAGTGTGTCTTGCCTACAGTCAAGCATGGTGGTGGGAGTGTCATGGTCTGGGGCTGCATGAGTGCTTCCGGCACTGGGGAGCTACAGTTCATTGAGGGAACCATGAATGCCAACATGTACTGTGAAATACTGAAGCAGAGCATGATCCCCTCCCTTCAGAGACTGGGCTGCAGGACAGTATTCTAAAATGATAACGACCCCAAACACACCTCCAAGATGACCACTGCCTTGCTAGAGAAGCTGAGGGTAAAGGTGATGGACTGGCCATGCATATCTCCAGACCTAAACCCTATTGAGCATCTGTGGGGCATCCTCAAATGCTAGGTGGAGGAGCGCAAGGTCACCAACATCTACCAGCTCTGTGATGTCTTCATGGAGGAGTGGAAGAGGACTCCAGTGGCAACCTGTGAAGCTCTGGTGAACTCCATGTCCAAGAGGGTTAAGGCAGTGCTGGAATATAATGGTGGCCACATAAAATATTGACACTTTGGGCCCAATTTGGACATTTTCACTTAGGGGTGTACTCACTTTTGTTGCCAGCGATAGACATTAATGTCTGTGTGTTGAGTTATTTTGAGGGGACAGCAAATTTACACTCTTATGCAAGCTGTACACTCACTACTTTACATTGTAGCAAAGTGTCATTTCTTCAGTGTTGTCACATGAAAAGATATATAAAATATTTACAAAAAATGTGAAGGGTGTACTCACTTTTGTGAGATACTGTGTGTGTGTGTGTGTGTGTGTGTGTGTATATATATTAAAAAATTACACACTCCCCGGGCATTTTATTAGGTACACCTTGCTAGTACTGGGTTGGACCCTCTTTTGCCTTCATTTTTCGTGGCATAGATTCAACAAGGTGTTGGAGACATTCCTCAGAGGTTATGGTCCATACTGACATTTGATAGCATCACGTAGTTGCTGGAGATTTGTTGGCTGCACATACATGATGCCAATCTCCTGTTCCACCACATCCCAGATACTCTATTGGAGATCTGGTGACTGTGGAGGCCATTGGAGTACAATGACCTCATTGTCATGTTCAAGAAACCAGTGGTGAGATGATTGGAGCTTTGTGACATGGTGCATTATCCTGCTGAAAGCAGCCATCAGAAGATGGGGACACTGTAGTCATAAAGGGATGGACATGGTCACCAACAATACTCAGGTAGGCCGTGTCATTTTAAATGATGCTCAATTGGTACTAAGGGGCCCAAAGTGTGCCAAGAAAATATCCCCCACCATATTACTCCACCACCACCATCCTGAACCGTTGATACAAGGCAGGATGGATCCATGCTTTCATGTTGTTTACACCAAATTCTGACCCGACCATCTGAATGTTGCAGCTGCAATTTGGGACTCATCAGACCAGGCAATGTTTTTCCAGTCTTCTATTGTCCCATTTTGGTGACCTTGTGTGAATTGTAGTTTCCTGTTCTTAGCTGACAGGAGTTGCACCCGGTATGGTCTTCTGCTGCTGTAGCCCATCTGCTTCTAGGTTCCATGTGTTTTGCATTCAGAGATGGTATTCTGCATACCTTGGTTGTAACGAGTGGTAACTGTTGCTGTGTTTCTATCATCTTAACCACTTCAATGCCTTAGGACGTCATATGATGTCCTTGAGTTTGTAGCTACAGGCATCATTCAGATGTCATTCTTTCCAGCAGCGATTCTGTGCATGATAAGAATGATCATAGCGGCTGTTCCACCGCTTGATTATTGTTATAGAATTCTCCAGGCTCTTCCTTGCCATCGGGGGCCCGGAGAAAGAATTGGCCGGTGCCGGATGACAACGATTGAGATTTCCGGTGACCAGATGGTCACCAATCGTCTCTATGACCGTCGGAGGCCCGGGCGCGACGTTATGATGTCCCACTCCCAGGTTCCAAGAAGTAAACAAACCCGCAATCGCGGCTGTCAGCATGAGATCTGTGATTTTTTTTTTTTTTTTTTTCATGATCTCATGCTTTCCAGTCTGGAGGAGAGATGTGGGGTCTTACTGACCCCACATCTCTCCATAAAGAGGACCTGTCACAATAGATTCATATTACAAGGGATGTTTACATTCTTTGTAATAGATATAAAAGTGACCAAAAAAAAAAAAATGTAAAAAAAAAAAAATAATAATAATGAAAACACCCCTTTCCCTGGTAGCTAGCGTTCAGAAGCAAACGCAAATGTAAGTCCCGCCCACGTATGTAAACTCTGTTCAAACCACAAATGTGAGGTATCACCGCATGCGTTAGAGCGTGTGCAACAATTCTTGCACTAGTCCTCCTCTGTAACTCTAAACTGGTAACCTGTAAACATTTTCAAAGCATCGCCTATGGAGACTTGTGGAGAGTGTGCACAATTTTAAAGCGTGACATGTTAGGTATCTATTTACTCGGCGTAACATCATCTTTCACATTATACAAAAAAATTGGGCTAACTTTACTGTTTTGCACCGTGCAAGATAAAAATTTGAAATGACCGCCATTTTATTCCCTCGGGTGTCTGCTATAAAAAACCCAAAGATGGTTGTATGTGAAAATCCCAGTAGATCAGCTGTTTTTGTTAATACTCAGACCAGCCCAGATGGCACCAACAACCATGCCATGTTCAAAGTCACTTAATTGCCCTTCCTTCTCCATTTTGATACTCTGTTTGAACTTCAGCAAGTGGTCTTCATCACATCTAAATGCCTAAATGCACCAAGTTGCTGACATGTGACTGGCTCATTAGCAATTTCTGCTATCAAGCAATTGAACAGGTGTACCTAATAAAGTGTCTGGTGAGTATTCTTATTGCGGTTGGCAAGTGGCTAGTAAATGCGACAATCAGCGAACTTATAGTGGAAATTGCGGCAGGCAATATGACACTTTGTGGGAACTGACTAACACTGACATCACCAGTGACCCTAATACAGTGATCAATGATAATAATATACACTGTCACTGTACTAATGGCACTGGCTGGGAAGGGGTTAACATCTAGGGGCAGTCAAGGGGTTAATTATGTGCCTAACAATATGTAATGCATGTTACTTTTCACTACAGGTCGATTTGTTTCCTTTCCCTGCGGTGAAGGGAAACAAAGAAAGTGTTCCCTCTGTACAGAGCCCTGTGTTGATTGTCAACACAGAGCTCTGGGCTGTGATTCAACACAGTCGATCAGCAGGTCCCAGCCATTAATCATTGGCTAGGATCTGCTAACAAACTCCCACTCTGACAATTCACAGAAGAGTAGGCAGGCAGGCAGGCACACGTGCTTGTAACCCGGAAACTGGCAATGACGTTGGGGTACATTGCTGTGCCTGTAAGAGCCACCCCGTGGCAGTAATATGTATTGTCAGCAAGGAGATAAATTATTTATATATAATATAGTCTGTATTGTGTCTTTTATAGGGTGAAGGCCTGACTTTTGTTAAAGTTGAAGTGAAAGAAGAAGAGTCATACATGAGCGGTGATGATACATGTGAGGAGAAGGAAATCCCCACAGAGATCAGCACAGGTGAGGAATAAACACTGAATTTAGAGAAGAGTCTCAGATTCTCCTCGTTCAGTCACTACAACAATCTCTTCTCCTCCCCCCCTCCTCTGTCAGTAGACAGTAATGGGGAGACAGTATGTGCCCAGTGGGGGAGTCAGGAGCCATCAGACTCTATTAGACTCCGGCTCTCCTCCTCACATCATATCATTGTGTGTTACCAGCCAAGAGACGTGACCAGTCTCCCCCCACACACACTCTCTGGGGTCTCTCATACATCTCAGTACAGGGGGCTTCACTCTCATCTTTATTCACAGATGGCTCAGAATCTGAGGAGGAGGATGAAGCATGTGGAAGGATTAAAGAGGAGGAAGTTCCTATAGAGATCAACACAGGTGAGTAACAAAATATACAGTAACAATTTATAAAGTGATGGTATCTATTGAGAGGTAAACCGAAATATGGACTCTTAGGATTGTAGTTCAGATACTATAAAATTGTCAGTCCTTGTTTTTATATATAGTCCATGGGTATTAAGACCTTCTCACGTCTAAGCAATGTCTTGCTGTTTTAATTGCACAGCAGTTAATGGTCTTCTCCTCTTGTTGTGCAGATGGACGATACAGAAAGTGTAACGTGACATATGCTAAAACAGAAGACGATGATGTCCCATCAGATTCTTCAGAGAAAAAAAATACTCTAAATATCCATCCAATACCTGATGGTGCAGATCAGTCATCTGGCCCCTCTACTCATGGGGAGTTTATTGAAAAAGTTCAGATTGAAGATCAGGATGAAATGAAACCATTTTCATGTTCCGAATGCGGGAAAAGTTTTACTTCAAAAGGGTCTCTTATCAGACACACAAGAGTTCACACGGGGGAGAAGCCATATAAATGTTCCGAGTGCGGGAAGTGCTTTTCTCTGGTCTCCAGTCTTATTAAACATGAGAGAATACACACCGGAGAGAAACCATTTTCATGTCCTGAATGTGGGAAATGCTTTCGACAGAAATCGACTGCAGTAATGCACCAGAGAACTCACACCGGATTGAAGCCGTTTTCATGCTCCGAATGTGGAAAATCCTTTCCCAGGAAACGAGCCTTGATGAGACATCAACCTGTCCACACAAGGGAGAAGCCCTTTTCATGCCCAGAATGCGGGAAATGTTTTCCGCTCAAAGACAGCGTTATTAGACACCAGAGGTGTCACACAGGGGAAAAGCCGTTCACCTGCACTGAGTGCGGGAGATGTTTTTCCAGCAAACAAAAACTTAGTTTGCACCAGAGGACTCACACCGGAGAGAAGCCATATTCGTGTTCAGAATGTGGGAGCTGCTTTTCCTGTAAAAGATCCCTTATCAGGCATCAAAGTCTACATACAGGTGGGAAGCCATATTCCAGTTAGGTGTTTAGAAAATAATTTGTCTCTAGAATCTTATCCAGGGATCCTCAAACTATGGCCCTCCAGCTGTTGCAAAACTACACATCCCATGAGGCATTGTAAAACTCTGACATTCATAGACATCACTAGGCATGCTGGGAATTGTAGTTCCTGAACAACTGGAGGGCCATAGTTTGAAGACCCATGATCTTATCTATCATGAGAAGACTTGCTCATCTTGTCGTCAATATACCTGAGTGGAAACGCCAAAGTGTCATTCATCTGGGCTTATACTGAACTGGATACTCTTTCATCACCATCACACCAAAGTTAAATAAAAAATCATTATTACAAAAAACAGTCACTTCCAGCGCTAAAAGGTCTTTCAAGGTGTGGAGTAACAGATGTCAGATAAAATGGATGTGTGAAAGGTATATATGGTATCCCAAAACTAGGTGGATGCTGCCTTCCTCAGATGGGGTAATCTGAAAGGAACTACAAGAAAAAAGGAAATGGAAGGCGCACACACCTAGTGCATTACCAAAGATAATTTAATAATACAAATTTTTTGTATAAAAGTGGTTACTCGCAAAACGCAACTGACAAAGGGCCATAAGCGCAGTGCATGGATATGCACAGAACACGGGGTACAGCTAACGCATTTCGGGGGCACACCCCCTTCCTCAACACTAGGCTCTGAGGAAGGGGTTGCGCCCCTGAAATTCATTAGCTGTACCCCGTGTTTTGTGCATGTCCATGCACTGTGCTTATGGCCCTTTGTCAGTTGCATTTTGTGAGTACCCACTTTTATATAAAAATGTCTTATCGTTAAAGTATCGTTGGTAATGCAGTAGGTGTGCGCACCTTCCATTTCTGTTTTCTTCTAAAAAAAATCATTATTGCATTGTTATCCTTTATTTGAGTTGGTGTGTATATGTAAATAGATAGAGATATATATATCTCACAGCCATAATAATAATGATGACCCACCTAATATTGACTAGTTACCCCTTTTGCTGCCAAAACAGCCTTGGCCTGTTGCATGCCGCAACAGGTCAAGGCTGTTTTGGCAGCAAAATGGACACCACTGCCTATGAAGGGATGCTGTGGTATCTGGCACCAAGCCATCACTAGCAAATCATTTAAAGTGATATTAAATAGGAATGCACCGAAATTTCGGCCGCCGAAACATATCGGCTGAGAATGGTCTTTTTGGCAATTTGCTGAAAGAGAAAAAAGTCAGATAATGGGGCGGGGCTCTGCCCCCTGCCCCTGGTGCCACCCATTGCGGAGGTGTCGTATAGCACAGAAGAGAGAAGAGAGCCGCTGCCACCACCAGGTAGATTAGAGCGCCGGGAACATCACAGCTTTCGTTTCAATAGCTGTGTGTTCCCCGCCGCTCGCCATCATATACAGCCTCTCTCCCTTCTCCGGGCACTTTGATAGAAAGATCACCCGTCCAGTCCTGGGATGGGTGATCTGTCTATCAAAGTTCCCCGGACAAGGGGTAGGGGCTGTATGTGACGGCGCGCAACAGGGAACACACAGCTATTGAAATGAAAGCTGTGATGTTCCCGGCGCTCTAATCAACCTGGCGGCGGCTCTCCTCTCTGTTCACCTGCACAGGCAAGGCTGTACTGGGGACACACAAGCAAGGCTGCATCTGACGGGCACTGGTGAGGCTGCATTGATCTCTTATATCATGTCTGCAGTCTCTGACCATCTCCTGTACCATGTCTGCAGTCTCTGACCATCTCCTGTACCATGTCTGCAGTCTCTGACCATCTCCTGTACCACGTCTGCAGTCTCTGACTATCTTCTGTATCACGTCTGCAGTCTCTGACCATCTTCTGTATCACGTCTGCAGTCTCTGACCATCTACTGTATCACGTCTGCAGTCTCTGACCATCTCTTGTACCACGTCTGCAGTCTCTGACCATCTCCTGTATCATGTCTGCAGTCTCTGACCATCTACTGTACCATGTCTGCAGTCTCTGACCATCTACTGTACCATGTCTGCAGTCTCCGACCGTCTCCTGTACTATGTCTGCAGTCTCTGACCATCTCCTGTATCATGTCTGCAGTCTCTGACCATCTCCTGTACCATGTCTGCAGTCTCTGACCATCTCCTGTATAAAAATATTTTATAAAAACAGTCATTTTCGGAATTGGTTTAGGCACCAAAAACCCCATTCGGTGCACCCCTAATATTAAAGTTGTTTGTTTTTGCTTGTTTAAAAATAACAAACATGTTATACTTACCTGCTAAGTGCAGTGGTTTTGCACAGAGCAGCCCAGATCCTCTTTTTGGTTCCTGGCCGGCACTCCTGGCCCCTCACTCCTGCCTAGTGCCCCCACAGCAAGCAGCTAGCTATGGGGTCCCCCGAGCCGCTGCTCTGTGTGTTTATTCAGACAAATGCCATGGCTCGGCCCCGCCCTCTTTCTCCTCATTGGCTCATTGAATTTGACAGCAGCGTGAGCCAATGGGACAGCAAATGAGGAGGGGGGACATCCCAGACAACCGAGACTCTTGTGTAACATCACTGGGTTTAGATAGGGCTCAGGTAAGTATTAGGGGGGCTGCTGCTCACAGTTGTTTTTGTTTTTTTCCTAATGCATTGAATGCATTATGATTAAAAAAAAAAAAAAAAAAACTTCTGCTTTTACAACCATTTTAAGTCCTGTAAGTTGCGAGATGCTCAATGGACTGTAATTTTGAGGATTCAGAGTCCAAGGTAACACCTTGAAGTTGTCGTTGAGTTCCTCAAACCATTTTGAACCATTTTTTGCAATGTGGCAGGGTACATTATCCTGCTGAAAGAGGCCACAACCATCAGGGAATATAATTTCCACAAAATGTAATTGGTCACCAACAATGTTTGTGTAGGTGCTACGTGTCAGGGTAACATCCACATGAATGGAAGGACCCAAGCTTTCCCAGCAGAATATTGGCAAAGCAAAATTTTGCAACTTTAACATGTGTTAGTAAAACTGTACAAATCATCACAACTACTTTGTGTATCCAGGTGGATTATACTGTGTTTTTTTTTTTTTTTTTCCAGAAAAAAATCAGGCTTTCTTTTGGTGGTAAATGATAAAGGCTATCTCCTGATTTTTTATTTATTTTTTGGTTATTTTGAAAGGAAAATTGGCCCATAACAGTAAAAAACAAAACAAAAAAAACCCACCAACCTAAAGTCGGGCTTTGCTTACACTTGGTTAACCACCTGCCAACCGCTTAGAGTAATTATATTGTGAGCGGGCGGCAGGTACGTGCAGAGTCAGTGGTGTATTTTGGTTTTGTTCTGCTCTAGGAAAGACTAAAATTAGATGCCTCCTCCCCCGCATCTTAATATATTGCACCCCTTCCTTCTCAAGTGGCTATGTGGGGGTTTCTGGTGGCTATGTGGGGTCTCTGGTGATTATGAGGGGTCTCTGGTTGCTATGCAGGGTCCCTGGTGGCTGTTTGGGGTCTCTGGTGGCTATGTGGAGTCTCTGGGGGGCTATGCAAGGTCTCTGGGTGGCTGTGTGGGGTCCCTGGTGGCTACGCAGGGTCCCTGGTGGACTGTGGGGTAGTAACATGCAGTCCCTGGTATTGCTGGTGTGCGTCAGTCAGGCAGCTCAGATAAACAATCTACTTGTAAATGTCTCTGCAAAATTAGATTGGAGCTCTGCAAAAACAACAAAATTCCTCATTCATCCTCAATAAGCCCCCTTAGTTTACAGGAGGATGGGAAGTAGGCAATCATATGGGAATTCCCCTTTTGTGGTATGCACAGTGTATGGAGGATGTTAGGCTAGTGAATGCTTAGAGACAAATCATTCCACACCAGGGTACATTATAAACAGAGAAACGCCTTTGCTCCCATCCCGTGTGTGTGTGTGTGTGTGTGTGTGTGTATAATATATAAAATAGATCCTGCATTTTCGGGTATCAGGTGCAAATGTGTGCGTCGCCAGTAACTCGCTCCCACTGTGATTTTACACAGCAAGACCTGCTGACCCGTTGTCTGCCGTGCCCCGCTGATCTTTCACTACTTTGACCGAATATCAGTCTGCCTATGTAAACAAGGCAGATTGCCTTTCTGTCAGTACAGAAGGCATGGGATCCTGTGTTTCTGTAAAGCAGGAACACCAATCCATGCCTTCCACTAGTACAAACACCTCCCCGCACTACACTGAAAAACAGACTAGGCACACAGTTAACCCTTTGATCACCCCTGATGGTAACCCCTTCCAAGCCAGTGTCATTAGTACAGTGACTGCATGTTTTTTTTAGTACTGATCACTGTATTGGTGTCACTGGTCCCCCAAAAAAAGTGTCAGTTAGGTGTCAGACTTGTCTTCTGAAATATTGCACTCCCGCTATAAGTCGCTGATTGTTGCCATTACTAGCAAAATAAAATAAAAATATCCCATAGTTTTGTAGACACAATAACTTTTCCTCAAACCAATCAATATACGCTTATTGGTATTTTTTACCAAATATATGTAGCAGAATACATATTGGCCTAAATTAATGAAGAAATTTGATATATTTACACTTTTTATTGGATTTTATATAGCAGAAAGTAAAAAAATTTTTTTTTTTCCAAAATTGTAAGTCGTTTTTTTTTTTGTTTATAGAGCAAAAAATAAAAAATGAGGAGTGCTCAAATACCACCAAAAGAAAGCTCTATTTGTGAGTGTAGCAAGGCCTTGTCCAGTCTAATAAAAACATTCCCGGCCAAAGATAGCTGATATCCTGCGTAGCGTGGGTTGTGGACAAAGTTATTGGGCTTCAGACACTGCTTGGATGTAAAAGAGGTTTTATTTCTCTTAACAGTTCTTTTTATGTTTTTGGGGAAAGAGGGTCAGGGGCAGAACACCCTTAAGGAGTTATAATTTCAATTGTCAGACTCCGAGACTTCAATAGGAAGACAGCCGTGCCGGGAAAGGCAAGGTGCCACATCTACACATGCAGGAATGTGTCTCTTATAACAGTCTTTAACAGTTGCTAACTCAAATGTAACAGTTGCTTCAGCTTCCCTACAACTGTCTCTTGTAGTTCTTCAACACTGAGCTCCCGGTCTCTCACTAGACCCTCTGATTCACTGACTCTGAATCCCTTGAGCTCCTCTAGTCTTCACGGTGGTATCTCCCTCAAGGGTCACCCGGCCTCTCTGCTGGGTCCCTAGCTTGGCACTCCAGATACTTCTCAAGCTCCACCCCTGCTGACCGGCTCGGTCCGTGGCTTGACACACAAGGCTGATCTGCAAGCGTCTTCTCTGCTGGTTGGGTCCCTGACTTGATCACCGCCTGAAGTTTTCTGATTCTCCACCATGCCCGTTCGGTGAGAATACTGCTCCGGTACTTGCTTCAGTTACTCACTGTGGTCGCTGGTAACCAGGTGGTTGGTCCCTTTACGACGACAGCTTCTCCTCTACCTCCGACCACTGACAGGTTCTCCGGCTGGCAGAACCGTCACTTCTGGTTGGACTGCAAGCCACAGACCCAACCCTGCGCTGCTTTCACTTCTGTATAGGCCCTCAGACAGCATAGCAGCCGGTTGCCCCCGGGATTCCCAATCTCTGGCCTAGTAGCCCATGGCACACAACAAGTCCACCCAGACAGCCATCTAGGTGGCACAGATCACCTGACCTCACCTGAATATATAGGCTCTCCCAGCAGGCCAAGGGATTCAAGAAAACCCCTGCCCATTGGCTGAGATACCCCATATACCCATAACCTGACCTTGAGTTAAATAGTAGGTGAGGTTGAAAAAAGACACAAGTCCAACCTGTGTGTGATTATATGTCAGTATTACATTGTATATCCCTGTATGTTGCAGTCGTTCAGGTGCTTATCTTATCTTTTTTTGAAAAACGATTGATGCCCCCTGCTGATACTACCGCCTGTGGAAGGGAATTTCATATCCTTGCCACTCTTACAGTAAAGAACCCTCTACGTAGTTTAAGGTTAAACCTCTTTTCTTCTAATTTTAATGAGTGGCCACGAGTCTTTTTAAACTCCCTTCTGCAAAAAAGTTTTATCCCTATTGTGGGGTCACCAGTACAGTATTTGTAAATTGAAATCATATCCCCTCTCAAGCGTCTCTTCTCCAGAGAGAATAAATTCAGTGCTCGCAACCTTTCATCATAACTAATATCCTCCAGACCCTTTATTAGCTTTGTTGTCCTTTGTCCTCCATTTCCAGTACATCCTTCCTGAGGACTGGTGCCCAGAACTGCACACCATACTCTACCTACGGCTGGACCAGAGTCTGGTAGAGCGGGAGAATTATCGTTTTATCTCTGGACTTGAATCCCCTTTTTAATGCCAATATTCTGTTTGCTTTGTTAGCAGCAGCTTGGCATTGCATGCCATTGATGAGCCTATCATGTACTAGGTAATAGTTGGTTATCCTCGCACTACAATGGTAAAGCAAAGAGAACTGGTATGGTTGCAGCAAACCACCGACGGAGGTGTAGACCCTCCCCTCAGGTAATACTTAGTGAAAAAGAATGGTGTTGCTCTCCACACAAAATTAATTAAATCTAGTAACAATAAATAAATAATCGCATACAAAATCTAAAAGACGCACCTATGCGATTAAAATTAATTTAAATTATATCTATAACCTATGTGCATAAAGTCATTCAAAGTGATTAGTGGGGTATTCAGAATATACACATATTCCTAGTGTTATTCATACTACAATCAAATAAAGAAATATAAATAATTTATGCAATCGTAATAAAGTGCAAGTGAAGTAATAAAAACGAAAACGTAGATCCTGATAATATCAATCCAGAAAGTTGTAAAATCAAGAAAATGTGTCTCAATCCATAAAAGTGCATCCAAGTGCCAACGCGTATACAGAAAATTGTGTAAGGGTCCCTGATGAAGTCACGTGATCAATGACGATATGCGTAGGATTTGCCTAGGAGGATACCGGAAGCGACGTCCGGGGTACGAACGAGGAGGCCGTTCGTTGTTTTAGCTGTAACGTTTTAATTGTATTACTTAAATGTGAGTACCCTGGACTTGGTCCTTTTTATAATAAAGAATTTGTGTGACATTACTTCACTATTGGAGCCCCTTTTCTCTTTTCCGGGTTTGATCTGTGATCCATTGCGGAGTACCTGGAGGGAATTATCTGGGGTGCCTGTACAAACTGAGGATATACACTGTAAACCATTGGAGTATACTGTTGTACCTATATCAACTGAGGATATACACCCGAATTGAGGATATACACCTTAAATATTGGAGCATATTGCTGTCTAACTGACAGCAGTGAGGTAAGGTACCCACTGCACTCAGTGTGTGAGCACCCACTTTGAGGAACTGTAAGATCACCGGTGGAACTACCCCGTGTTCATTCACAGAATTAACTCTTTACACAGCACAGTGTGGATTCACCTTATTTTGCATGAACTGATATGGATTGTTAGTTTTTTACGTCAATTAGAGACACTTTATGAAACTTCTTGAACTGCTGTTTTTTATTTAGGTTTTTTTTATATAATTTTTGATATATTTTTACACACACTTCTCCGTTTATTTATTTATTTTTTTGCTGAATTTTACCCTTACACAATTTTCTGTATACACGTTGGCACTTGGATGCACTTTTATGGATTGAGACACATTTTCTTGATTTTACAACTTTCTGGATTGATATTATCAGGATCTACGTTTTCGTTTTTATTACTTCACTTGCACTTTATTACGATTGCATAAATTATTTATATTTCTTTATTTGATTGTAGTATGAATAATACTAGGAATATGTGTATATTCTGAATACCCCACTAATCACTTTGAATGATTTTATGCACATAGGTTATAGATATAATTTAAATTAATTTTAATCGCATAGGTGCGTCTTTTAGATTTTGTATGCGAGTATTTATTTATTGTTACTAGATTTAATTAATTTCGTGTGGAGCGCAACACCATTCTTTTTCACTAAGTATCATGTACTAGGACCCCCAGGTCCTTTTCCATCCTAGATTCCCCCAGAGGTTCTCCCTCCAGTGTATAGATTGCATTCATATTTTTGCTACCTAAATGCATTATTTTAAATTTTTCTACATTGAACCTCATTTGCCATGTAGTTGCCCACCCCATTAATTTGTTCAGATCTTTTTGCAAGGTTTCCACATCTTGTGGAGAAGTTATTGCCCTGCTTAGCTTAGTATTGTCCGCAAATACAGAGATTGAACTGTTTACCCCATCCTCCAGGTCGTTTATTAACAAAATAAATAGGATTGGTCCCAGCACAGAACCCTGGGGGACCCCACTACCCACCCCTGACCATTCCGAGTACTCCCCATTTATCACCACCCTCTGAACTCGCCCTTGTAGGCATTTTTCAATCCATGTCCTCACCCTATGATCCATGCCAACAGACCTTACTTTGTACAGTAAATGTTTATGGGGAACTGTGTCAAATGCTTTTGCAAAATCCAGATACACTACGTCTACGGGCCTTCCTTTATCTAGCTTGCAACTCACCTCCTCATAGAAGGTTAATAGATTGGTTTGGCAAGAACGATTCTTCATGAATCCATTCTGATTACTGCTAATGATACCGTTCTCATTACTAAAATGTTGTATATAGTCTGTTATCATCCCCTCCAAGAGTTTACATACTATTGATGTTAGGCTAACTGGTCTGTAATTCCCAGCGATGTATTTTGGGCCCTTTTTAACTAGATGCTGACCGCCAGCCGTCAAATGACGGCCAGGCGGCGCACCTTTTGTGGCGGAAGGCTGTCATATGACGTCCTCCTGTTTAAACAGGGAATGCGCGCGATCGTGGGCACGCATCTCTGTTCCTTCAGTGGCGGCGTGTCACGGAGACACCGCTCGCCACCGAGGGAGTGAACAGCCATTGGGCATGGCTGTTTACCACGTGATCGGCCGTGATGAAGTCACAGCCGATCACAGATGGTTCCACCACCACTGTGCATGGTGAGTGCGCGCGATTGCGTTGGCGGCGTGTTCCCGGGAACACTGCTCGTCACCGATGCTGGTAAACAGCCATTGGCTGGCTGTTTACCCACGTGACCAACTGTGATCCTTTCACAGCCGATCACTAAATGTAAACAAACCGCGGTAACGAGATGTTACCGGGTTTTCCTCCTCGCACACCGATCGCGTGTGAGGAGGAGATTGCGGTAACATCTTGTTACCGCTTACAGTACACATCAAGCACACTGATAAAGAGGACCTGTCACCACCCATCATAGTACCTGTCACTCACAGCCCATCAGAGTACCCGAGTACCTGTCACAGTCCATCAGAGTACCCGAGTACCTGTCACAGTCCATCAGAGTACCCGAGTACCTGTCACAGTCCATTCAAGTACCTGTCACAGCCCATCAGAGTACCCGAGTACCACTAAGTAGTACCAGGTACTACTTCAATGTTGGTGCTCTGTATGTGGCCATGCTGTGTAAGTCTCACACATGTGGTATCACCATACTCTGGAAGAGTAGCAGAATGTATTTTGGGGTGTAATTTGTTGTATGCATATGCTGTGTGTGAGAAATAACCTGATACTATGACAATTTTGTAATAAAAATAAAATCTGCGGCTTGCCTGCGCCGTAGACAGCGGTGGCTGTCTTTAGGTAAATATCTCCTAAACCATATAGGTTTAGGAGATATTTCTTGGACCTACAGGTAAGCCTTAATCTAGGCTTACCTGTAGGTCAAAGTGGTTTGTAAGGGTTTAAATCTGGGGGGTAAATCTTACAGAGGGCAAGTGATCAATAATCTGCGGGCTCGTTGGATGATCCAAGAAAGAAACATAATACGCTTTACATCTACAGATATTAATTAAAAAGGTCCCCGGCTGATGTTTTCTTTCAAAACTAAGTGATTGAACAGGTGTACCTAATAAAGCAGCCAGTGAGTGTGTGTGTGTGTAAGGCTGGGTTCACACTGCTGCGATGCGGGAACGCTGTGAATCTACTGCGGGTTCCCACATTGCATGCCTCCCGGCGGCAGTTCACACTGCCCTATGCAAACTGCTGGGAGTGCCAGTGAAAAGTTAATGGCACCTCCAAATCAGTTTGCATATCGCAGTGCGATCTGCAAACTCGGACAGGAATCGGATCGCATGGTGTGAACACCCATGCGATCCTTTTCTGCTGCGGACCAAAAGAAGGGTCCTGTGCGAGTTTGGGCCAGATGAGATGCGAATTCAGCCATACATCGCACAGAGATCGCATGTGATTTGCACTGCAGCGCGAATCGCATCCGATCTCGTACACTGCAGCAGTGTGAACCCAGTCTGATATATATAATAGTTTCTTGTGAAAGTTGCACACATATACTGCTATAACATTTGAAGACGATGAGGTTGAAATGACAAGCAGACATTTCCTCTTATCTTCTGATCTGCAGCAGGACAATGACACCTACAATCTGATTGGCTGCTCTGGGGGAACACTACAGATAATAATATTAATACTTCAATACTGAAATCTAACTATCATTGTAGCTCAGACTGGGTAACATATGAACCCATCAACACCACACATCCCCTCTCTATCATCTCTGTGGTCCGCCCACGCCGGAAGCACTCCTCCTCACTTCCGCTCTATATTATGCATTGCCCACATCAACGTCACTGCTTCCGGGTTACCACAGTGACGTCTAGCTGCGTGATTGGACCGCCCAAGAAGCTATCACTAGAGGGCGCTGGTTTGTCACGTGACTAGAGGAAGTGTCCTGAGAACGGTATGAAGGGCGGCCATTGTGTTAAAGCCCGGAAGTGTTTGCACTGAGAGAAAAACTTGGTGAAGGAGTGTGATGAGTGTGTGCTCAGTGAGGAGGAGGTAATAATAATGTCTAATTATTATGAGAGAAGGGAGTCCCAGTACAGTGTGTAGGCTGGATGGGAGGGATCATGACACCTCTACACATCATCCTCTTTCTGCAAGTTCTGTGATGTGTAGAACATTGGATGGGGGGGCTGTGCTGGGGCTGGTCTCTGGAAAGCCATAGGATAAACCTAATATTTTGGGGTGGTCTCCCGGGAGCCAAAGGGTCTGGTCACCCTGCAAAGTGTGCGTTGGGAATGAGATACATTTGAGTTTGCATGTTGTTTTGTTTCCGTTTAACTACTTGCCGACCACTCGCTGCAGATCTACTGCGACAAGGTGCAAGCGCTGCGCAAATCGCTATACCAATATGGCAATTCGTGCACCAGCATTTGTGGGCGCTCTGATTGGCCAATCAGCGGGTCCGGTGGACTCGATTTCCGCTGGCCGCCATCGATCATGCCCCGCAGAGACAGAAGTAAACGAGGCAGATCTTCATTCTGACGGGATGACACCGAGATCTTGTCTTTCTGCTATGCACCAAGACTGATCTGTGTGTGTTCCAGGCAGCCCATCCCCCATACAGTTAGGGCCGGTTCACACTGCGGGCGATGCGAGGCGACACGACTTGCCTCGCCGCGATCTGACAAGTCGCCCCCGTTCTGTACAATGGAACCGTTCTGAAAGGAGCGATTCGAGTCGCTCCG
Organism: Lithobates pipiens; assembly: GCF_037356315.1. NCBI lineage: Eukaryota > Metazoa > Chordata > Amphibia > Anura > Ranidae > Lithobates > Lithobates pipiens. Next base: position 2,968,775 of record NW_027507874.1, read on the forward strand.
ACTCAGAAAAAAGGTTCCTGTACTACTTTCGGGCGACCTCGGGGCGACTTGCATTGACTTCTATACAGAAGTCATTTGCAAGTTGCCGCTGAGGTCGCGGCAGGTCGCGGCGAGGCAAGTCGGTGTCGCCTCGCATCGCCCGCAGTGTGAACCGGCCCTTAGTAAACACGCTGAGGGAACACAGGTAACCCCTTGATTGCCCCCTGATGTTAACCCCATCCCTGCCAGCATCATAAGTACAATGTCCGTGCATATTTTTAGCACTGATTACTGTAATGGTGTCCCTGGTTCCCAAAAAAGTGTGTTACCTGTCCAATCTGTCTGCTGCAATGTTGCAGTCCTGCTAAAAATTGCAGATCACCACCGTTACTAGTAAAAAAAAAAAAATGCTATAAATCTATTTTTATTTTTTTTTACACTATAACTTTTGCCCAAACCAATAAATATACGCTTATTGTGATTTTTTTATTTTTTTTGATTTTTTTTTTTTTTTTTTCTTACCAAAAATATGTAGAATACATATTGGCCTAAACTGATGAGAATTTTTTTTTTTTTTGGAATATTTATTATAGTAGAAAGTAAAAAATGTGTTTTTCTTTTTTGTTTATAGCTCAAAAAAGTAAAAACCACAGAGGTGATTAAATCCCACCAAAAGAAAGCTCTATTTGTGGGGGGGAAAAAAAACATCAATTTTGTTTATGTACAATGTTGCACGACCGTGCAATCTTCAGTTAAAATAATGTGGTGCCGTATCGCAAAAAAATAACCTGGTCATTAAAGGGGGTCAATCCTTCCGGGGCTGAAGTGCTTAAATGTGCTGCCATGTTTTTGTTTTTTTTGCCACTTTTAACCTTTGTAGAGAAAACTTCAACTGCCTGTTTTGACTCTTGCGATTCTGCATGTTGGGCTTAAGCCCCATACACACTATCAGATTTTCTGCTGATTTTTGTCTTCAGATTTACCAAAACCATGTAGGGCAAGGGTCTGCCTGATTGCATACACATTGAAACTCCTAAGATTTGACCTCATATTATACGGTTTTGGTAAATCTGAAGGAAAAAAATCTGCAGAAAATCTGATAGTGTGTATGGGGCTTTACACAGAAGAAGAGCAGAGTAGGGGTGTGATATCAGGTCAGTGCAATGGTGGGCTTTTATTTTGCTCGCATTCAACACCCAACCACTGGGACCAGCGAGGATTTGATTTAAATCACTAGAAAAAAGGCTTGGTTTAAATCTTATTTTTTAAAGAGCAACTGTCATCTCTGTCCCAGAGCGGCTCCTCCTCTGACCCAGTGTAAAAAGTGGGTACTCCTGCGCTAAAATG
>NW_027507874.1:2975100-2997600 GCF_037356315.1 Lithobates pipiens
TAAGGAAATTGATAAGAGGCATGTTGAGCCCATTGAATATTTTATTTTTTTGCCTCAAGCGATTGAATAATGACAAAAAAAAATTTTTTTTTTTTTTTTACACAAAGTTGTCACTAAATGATATATTGCTCACACATGCTATGGGCGTATGTGAAATGACACCCCAAAATAAATTCTGCTGCTTCTCCTGAGTATGGGGATACCACATATGTGGGACTTTTTGGGAGCCTAGCCGCGTACGGGGCCCCGAAAACCAAGCACCGCCTTCAGGCTTTCTAAGGGCGTAAATTTTTGAGTTCACTTCTCACTACCTATTACAGTTTTGAAGGCCATAAAATGCCAAGACGGCACAAAACCCCCACAAATGACCCCATTTTAGAAAGTAGACACCCCAAGCTATTTGCTGAGAGGCATGTTGAGTTCATGGAATATTTTATATTTTGCCACAAGTTGCGGGAAAATTACAAACTTTTTTTTTTTTTTTTTTTTTTTTAACAAAGTTGTCACTAAATGATATATTGCTCATGCATGCCATGGGCATATGTGAAATGCCACCCCAAAATAAATTCTGCTGCTTCTCCTGAGTACGGGGATACCACATATGTGGGACTTTTTGGGAGCCTAACCGCGTACGGGGCCCCGAAAACCAAGCACCGCCTTCAGGCTTTCTAAGGGCGTTACAGTTTTGAAGGCCATAAAATGCCAAGATGGCACAAACCCCCCCCAAATGACCCCATTTTGGAAAGTAGACACCCCTAAATTTAGGGGTACACTAGTGAGACTAGGTAATAAATGGCGGGTGCCCTGAAACTATAAAAAAATAACTAACCAACCAGCGTCACCTGTAACAGTTATATGGTGATCACTGGTGAAAGGGTTAACTAGGGGGCAATTAGGGGGCTTTATGCGGTAGTATATGGGGGTCCCTGGCGCTATAAAAAGCTGCAGCGAACCTAAATACCTACCTGCCTAACTAGCGTCACCTGTGACACTAATACAGCGATCAGAAAAACGATCGCTTATTAGGCTGGGTTCACACTGGAGCGATGCGGGAACGCCACGAATGCGCGGCGGGTTCCCGCATCGCATGCCTCCCGGCGGCAGTTCACACTGCCCTATGCGAACTGCTGGGAGTGTCAGTGAAATGTTACTGACACCCCCAGATCAGTTCGCATATCGCAGTGCGATCTGCAAACTCGGATCGCATGGTGTGAACACCCATGCGATCCGATTCTGCTGCGGGCCAAAAAAAGGGTCCCGTGCGAATTTGCGGCGGGTGCGGCGGGTATGGCGGGTGCGGCGAATGGCTGAACTCGAATCGCACAGAGATCGGATGTGATTTGCACTGCAGTGCGGTGCGAATCACATTCGTTCTCATAAACCGCTGCAATGTGAACCCAGCCTTAGTGACACTGGCGACGGGGGGTGATCACGGGGTTAAACCTTTATTGGGGGGGTTAGGGGGGTACATTAGAACTAAAGGGGGCTAACTCTAACTGCCCTAACAGTTATTACAGTCACAAATGACACCAATGCAAAAAAAAAAAAAAAAAAAATGACATTGGTGTCACTGTGACTGGGGGGCAGGGGTAATTGGGGGGGTGATCGGGGGGTAAAGGGGGGGTGTGAGTGTGCCTGGCATGTTCTACTGTGTGTGTAGAGTGTTGGTGCAACTCACCGATCCGCTCTCCTCCGTGTCGGAACGAAAAATACCGACACGGAGGAGAGAATACATCACTTCCTCTCCTGTGTTTACATTACAGGAGAGGAAGTGATGTCACCGGGGATTTCTATTCGTCGGGAGCGATCGCGAGGGGGTGGCCATGAATGAATGGCCGCCCCCTCGTCCCGGATCGCTCCCGGACGAAAACCGACCGCCGCAGGCACCGGGCGGGGGCCCGATCGGGCCCCCGACCCGCGGGAGGCAAGGGACGTACATGTATGTCCTTATGCCTGCCCGTGCCATTCTACCGACGTACATCGGCGTGCGGCGGTCGGCAACTGGTTAAATGTCAGGACTCATTCTTGCTGTTAATTTTGTTTGTAAATATTAAAGATTTAAACTAAGGTTTCCCATTTAGAATAAAAAGCTGTCAGATTAGTTAAACGGCAATGTCAGAACCGATTCAATCATACAGTTTGTAGTGTACATCAATTTGCAAAACAATGGGATAAAGGAATATTCCTGTGACATTGTGTGACTGTATCAATGCAAGTGCATGTTATCTCAGCTTGCAGAGCTTGGATTCATTGAATGAGTTTAATAAAAATGTAAATATTGCAGATTATACAGCCTCATGCTACATAACTAAGCTCCATTTCATGCTGAGTAAACTAAATTATTAATGTATCTTAAATGGAAAACTATCTTTAGATATATTTTTACTCCAAAAGCATTTTATTCAAACAAATTTGCTAAAAAAAAAATTGTGATCTTTATTCTAAGCTTAAAAAAATCATTATTCTCATTTTAGACAGAACTGTTCAGCTCTACTGTGTGCTTTGACTTCTGTTAACCACTTCAGCCCCGGATCATTTGGCTGGCTTATGACGAGACCCCTTTTTGCGATTGGGCACTGCGTCGCTTTAACTGACAATTGCGTGGTCATGCGACGTGGCTCCCAAACAAAATTGACGTCCTTTTTTTCCCACAAATTTTTCCCTTTCTTTTGGTGGTGTTTGATCACCCCTGCAGTTTTTTTATTTTTTGCGCTATAAACAAAAATAGAGCGACAATTTTGAAAAAAACGCATTATTTTTTACTTTTTGTTATAAAAAAATACCCCAAAAATATATATAAAAAAAAATTTTTTCCCTCAGTTTAGGCCGATATGTATTCTTCTACATATTTTTGGTAAAAAAAAAACGCAATAAGCGATTGGTTTGCGCAAAAGTTATAGCGTTTACAAACTAGGGGATAGTTTTATGGCATTTTTATTATTATTTTTTTTACTAGTAATGGCGGCGATCAGCGTTTTTTTTTTTTTTGTGCCTGCGACATTATGGCGGACATTTTTGACACATTCTTGGGACCATTGTCATTTATACAGCAATCAGTGCTATACAAATGCACCGATTCCTGTGTAAATGACACTGGCAGTGAAGGGGTTAACCAGGGGGTGGCAGTGTAGGGGTTAAGTGTTCCTAGGGGCGTGTTACTAACTGTGGGGGGCTGGGCTTTGTGTTAGTGAACACGGATCTCTGCTCCAATCACATGGAACAGAGATCAGCGTCACTTGTTACTAGGCAGAACGAGGAGATGCTGTCTACAATGGCATCTCCCTGTTCAGCCTCGCTGTGAGACGATCAAGGGTATCCCCATGGCGATAGAGTCCGTGGGACCCGCGACTGGACTCACGGGGGCCCTGACCGACGCGCGATGGCAGGGCGGCATATAAAAATGGACGTACCTGTACGCCAATATGCATGCCCGTGCCATTCTGCCGAGGTACATCGGCGTGCGCCTGTCGGGAAGTGGTTAATGGAACCATCCTCTCCGAGACAGAGGGGACACAAACTGCACTGTGCCATCTACATTTATTTTCCAAAGTAAAATGTAAGGTTTGTTTGTTATGATTTTGTGAGATTTTTAAGCACCACCTATTTTTCATATACAGAGACATACAGAAAAGTTGGAGTATATAGAAATAAACGAGGATCTCTACAGGAACATCATGATGGAGAATCGGCTGCCCCTCACATCACCGGGTAAGAGGAGACTTTAATTTCTTGTAAAGGAGAGAAGAGTATTGAGGATCCACCTAGATACACACATCCTCTGATATAAATACATAGAAACAATGTATTCAGTCAGTGTGTGTGTTTCCTACAGATAGATCCAGTAACAGAAATCCGCCAGAGAGATGTCCCCGTCCTCTGTATTCCCGGGACTCCACACAGGAACATCAGGAGATCCCTCAGGAGGATCAGGTAACTTGCATTCACATTTTACTGAATATACTAAAAAATGTATACAATTCCTAGTGAATTATTGTAATATTTGTATTTTTAAGAATGCACCTTTAAGAGTTAAAGTGAAAGAAGAAACAAAAGAGTTGTGTGTGAGCGATGATCTATATAAGGAGGGGAAAACTCCAGAGATCAGCACAGGTAAGTATTAACAGCAAAGAGACGTGACCAGTCTCTTACCCTGCACCCACTCTCTCTGGGGTCTCTTATACATCTTAGTACAGGGGGCTTCACTGTTATCTTTATTCACAGACCCCGGAGAAATTTGGGAAGACATCAAAGCTGAGGAGGAAGAAGAAGGACTTGAGAGGATTAAAGAGGAGGAAATCCCTCCAGAGATCAGCACAGGTGAGTAATAAACACTAAATCCAGAGAAGAGCCCCAGATTCTTCTTGTTCAGTCCTTACAACAATCTCTTCTCCTCCCCCTCCTCTGTCAGTAGACAGTAATGGGGAGACAGTATGTGCCCAGTGGGGGAGTCAGGAGCCATCAGCCTCTATTAGACTCCGGATCTCCTCCTCACATGATGTCATTGTGTGTTACCAGCCAAGAGACGTGACCAGTCTCCCCCCCCCCCCCCCCACACACACACACTCTCTGGGGTCTCTCATATATCTCAGTACAGGGGGCTTCACTCTCTTCTTTATTCACAGACTTCTGAGAGACATCAAAGGACAAGTTAGGTTTAAAAAGGGGGAAATTCCTACAGTAATCAGCACTAGGGAGTAGTAATCACTAAATACAGTTATCATTTATAAAATAATAATTGTATCTTTTTTGGCCTAATTAAAATGTTATTACAGAGATTTTCCACAGTGAGGTGTTAGATTGGTAAATCAGCTACTGTAAAATTGTGAATTCTTGATCTTGAAGCCTGCTCTTATATTTCAAGACATTGATCCTTCTGACATCAAAACCATATCCTGCTTTTTTAAATGCAAAGGAGTTAAGATGTATGTCCAGTAGGGATGCACCGAATGGGTTTTTTGGTGCCGAAACCGATACCAAAAATCAAAAATACACTAATCCGAAAACCGATACCGAAAATGACTGTTTTTAAAAAATATTTTTATACAGGAGATGGTCAGAGACTGGCGACATGATAAAAGAGATAAGTATGTTGTGCCCCGTGCAGCCAGTGTGTTGTGCCCCGTGCAGCCAGTGTGTTGTGCCCCGTGCAGCCAGTGTGTTGTGCCCCGTGCAGCCAGTGTGTTGTGCCCCGTGCAGCCAGTGTGTTGTGCCCCGTGCAGCCAGTGTGTTGTGCCCCGTGCAGCCAGTGTGTTGTGCCCCGTGCAGCCAGTGTTGTCCCCATGCAGCCAGTGATGCAGCGAAGAAAGAGGAGAGCCGCCTCCGCCATCTGGTTCAATAGAGCGCCGGGAACATCACAGCTTTAATTTCAATAGCTGTGTGTTCCCCCGTCGCGCATGCAGCCCCTCCCCCTTGTCCGGGGAACTGTGATAGACAGATCACCCATCCAATCTGGAAGGGTAATCTGTCTATCACAGTTTCCCGGACAAGGGGGAGGGGCTGTATACGACGGCGCATGACGGGGGAACACACAGCTATTGAAATTAAAGCTGTGATGTTCCCGGCGCTCTACTGAGCCAGACGGCTGAGGCGGCTCTCCTGCGTTATAGATCTCCCATGATGGGTGGCGGCAGGGGCGGAGCCCCGCCCCATTTTCGGCTCAATTATCGGCCGTTTTTTCCTCTCGGCAAATTGCAAAGGGCATTTTCGGCCGGTATGTTTCGGCGGCCGAAATTTCGGTGCATCCCTAATGTCCAGTCAACTATTTTTTTTTTTTCGTTTTGTATAGTGCAGGGATATGCAATTAGCGGACCTCCAGCTGTTGCAGAACTACAAATCCCATGAGGCAAAGCAAGACTGACAGCCACAAGCATAACACCCAGAGGCAGAGGCATGATGTGACTTGTATGTTTTGCAACAGCTGGAGGTCCGCTAATTGCATATCCCTGGTATAGTGTGAAGGAAGGGTTTAGCACACCCTACGGGGGATTTGCCTGCTAACCATGGGCTCCCTTAGAGAGAGTCCTCCTCTTTTTCTGTCCTGCTGACAATGTTTTACCAAACAGCTGATCATGTGATTGGAGCGAGTTCAGAATAGGTAAGTATTTCCATTTGTGCCGGTGTTCAGATACTGTCCCCCATCAGTGTCCGCCGAGAAGCCGAAGAACAGCGCCTGCGCACTGTGTCCAGGTTCAAGCCCCACCATCCAAGTGGACATAGAGTTAGAATATAAAAGAGACGAGCGAAGCAAGCCCATGAGGGGCCTTGTTACTATATGCAACCCTATGTCCACTTGGATGGTGGGGCTTCAACCTGCACTCTTCTTCTTTTTCGGAGATGTTTGGCTTCTCCTTGTCTCTGGTACTGCGCAAGCGCTGTGCCCACGCAGTATGGCCCGGACACTATCCGATAGGCGGACACTTTGTGTCAGAACACCGGAAAGGGTAATTTAGAGTGGGGTGTGATAAGAGGAGGGATTGTGGTGGGGATTTTGGAGAGATTTGTGCTAGGAGGGGAGATTTGGGGGTAATCTGGCTAACTTTTTTTAGCGGCTCCTAGATTCAAAGCTAATTTTTCAATCCTTGGCCTTTGGATGATAAAAATGTGTTTTTTCACCGTTGCACAGGCGTGCTCAATTTTAAAGCGTGACACATTTGGTATCTATTTACTCGGCTTAACATCATGTTTTATATTTTACCAAACAATTGAGTATTATGTCTATGTGCATTAAAATTTATTATAGTGTATTTAAAAAAAAAAAAAAAAATGCTGGAAATGAAATAAAATGTTTTATGGATGGGTTTATTTCCGCTTTAAGTTATTTTCTAGCAAAAAAATACTGATTTTTAAAACCGTGTCAAAATAGGCCTGGTCTTGAAGTGGTTAAAGAAACTCTCCAATAGTAACACTGACCGCAATATAACGCTTCCTACTCTACCCAAATATACATTTTTTGGCTCGACATACACTTGAATAGTTGTCACTTCTTATTCCCCATAGGTGGACAACACAGAAACGATAGCATTGAAAAAATAGCTGTCTTATCTACATTTGGTAAAACAGAAGGTGAGGACATCACATTGAATTCTTCAGAAGAAAACCCCATTAGCCCAAATATCAATCCAACACCTCATGGTGCAGATCTGTCGTCTGGTTCCTCTACACATAAGACATTTTCATGTTCTGAATGTGGGAAAACTTTCCCTTGTAAAGCTCAACTTAAGATGCACCAAAGAAATCACACGGGGGAAAAGCCTTATTCATGTTCAGAGTGTGGGAAGTGTTTTACCCAATCGTCCATTCTTATTAAACACAAGAGAACGCACACTGGAGAGAAGCCGTTTTCGTGTCCTGAATGTGGGAAAAAATTTTCACAGAAATTTTCTTTAAAAACGCACCAGAAAATTCATGCCGGAGTGAGGCCATTTTCATGTTCTGAATGTGGAAAATGTTTCCCCCGGAAAGTAGCATTGATCGACCATGAACGAGTACACACGGGAGAGAAGCCATTTTCCTGTCTGGAATGTGGAAAATGTTTTTCTGTGTCGCATAGTCTTAAAAGACATGAGAGGACGCACACGGGAGAGAAGCCATATTCATGTCCCGAATGTGGGAAATGTTTTGGCGACTTGTCCACTCTTAAAACGCATAAGAAAACGCAGGTGTGCTCTTGGCCCGACTTAGGGAAATGTGTTTCTGAGAAAGATGGACTTGTGAAACCCCAAATATGTCACCTGGGGGAAAAACCTTTTTCATGCCGAGAGTGCGGGAAATTATTTACTCAGAGAAGCAATCTCAATACACACCAGAGAAGTCACACCGGAGAGAAGCCATATTCCTGCACTGACTGCGGAAGATGTTTTTCCACCTCAGCAAATCTTGCTTCACATCGGAAAACTCACACCGGGGAAAAGCCATTTTCCTGTTCAGAGTGCGGGAAATGTTTTTCCTGGAAGATGTGTCTGATCAGGCATCAGCGTGTGCACACAGGATAGAAGCCATGTCTGCAGATCTCATCTTCTTTTACCCAGTGACTAGATCAGGGATATGCAATTAGCGGCCCTCCAGCTGATGCAGAACTACAAGTCCCATGAGGCATAGCAAGACTCTGACAGCCACAATCATGACACCCAGAGGCAGAGGCATGATGGGACTTGTAGTTTTGCAACAGCTGGAGGTCCGCTAATTGCAGATCCCTGCTCTAGATGTTATCTTCTTGGTCATGAGATGACTCCCATGTCTCGTGGTCAAGCTGAAACACCAAAGGTTGAGGGTTTCACTGACTGCACCGTAGAGCTGCACAATTCTGGCCAAAATGAGAATCACAATTTTTTTTGGCTTAGAATAAAGATCACGATTCTCGAACGTAACATCTTTCACATTATACAAAAAAACTGGGCTAACTTTTACTGTTTCGTTTTTTAATAAATCATTAAAGTACAAAAAATTGCTTTTAAAAGACTGCTGCACAAATACAATTTTATTCTCGAAGGTCTCTGCTAAAATTATATAGAGATATATGTATGTGTATGTAAAATATGTATATGTATATATATATGTGTGTGTGTGTGTGTGTGTGTGTGTGTGTGTGTGTGTATATATATATATATATATATATATATATATATATATATATATATATATATATATATTATGTGTGTGTGTATTTTTTGAGGGGGTTTCTAAGTAATTTTCTAGCAAAAAAAATACTTTCAACTTGTAAGCAACAAACGTCAGAAAAAGGTTTAGTCATTAAAGCGGGGTTCCACCCTAAACTGGAACTTCCACTCATCGGAATCCTCTGGTGTCACATTTGGCACCTTTCAGGGGGGAAGGGGGTACAGATACCTGTCTAAGACTGGTATTTGCACCCACTTCCGGGCATAGACTCCCACGGGAGTCTATGCCTCTTCCTGTCCCGGCCCGCTGTCTGCTGGGACACACACGGGTCCCAGAGACGGCACGGACCATTCCTATTGCGCTGTGCGACTCGCGCATGCGCAGTAGGGAACCTGGAAGTGAAGCCGCAAAGCTTCACTTCCTGATTCCCTCACCTAGAATGGTGGCAGCAGCAGCCAAGAGCCGAGCGATCGCTCGGCCTCGGCTGCCGACATCGCTCACCCGTTTTGCCTTTTTTAGCCACGTTTGTGTTTTAGAAACGTGTGTTTTGTTTTTTTGTTTTGTTTTTTGTTTGTTTTTTGTTTGTTTTTTTCCAGATTGTCAAAAATGAAAAATGCCTCTAAACTAAATGTGCGTTACTGTGTTTTACAAGCTGTTACAGGCATTTGGCATTTCAAATGCCTCTGAACATCCGTCCTGAATGTTTGTTTTTTTTTATTTTTTTTATTTTTTTTTGCTTTCCAAAAATGCTTCTAAACTCAACTGCATAGAAACGACCCTGTGTACATGTACTGATAAGATAACATAGAGGACAGTTCAGATACAGCTGAAAAAAACACCAAACTGCTCCTAAACATCCATTTACCAGCAGCAGTGTACATGAGCCTTAGTGTTACTATGGGGTTGATTTACTAAAGGCAAATCCACTTTGCACTACAAGTGCACTTGGAAGTGCAGTCGCTGTAGAGGGGAACATGCAAGGAAAAAAAAAAAAAAGCTTTTTTGCTTGTACATGATTGGATGATAAAATCAGCAGAGCTTCCTCTCATTTAAGATCTTCCCCTCAGATCTAAAGCAACTGCACTTGCAGTGCACTTGTAAGGCAAAGTGGATTTGCCTTTAGTAAATCAACCCCATTGCATCTCTTTATCTCCGTCTAAGCAATGTTGTCCTAAACTTGACAGGTTGCCTGGGTTTTTATTTTTATTAAATTTTTTTTTTTTTTTTTTTTTTAATACCGCTGTGAGCAGAGAACTCTGCATAGAATCGGGAAAATGATTTGTTAAGATTGGGAGGGGAAAGAATTTGCGATCTGCTTCTTTAATGATTAATCGTGCAGCTCTACTGCATCGAGTTGATGATGAACTAGCTTAGCTCCTTTTCTATCCTCACACCAAATGCCAGTAAAGATTTTAATTTTATTATAATCCTGTATTTGTCTACTATATTTTCTGCTCAAAAGAGAAAAAAAAAAGCTGCTTTTACATGCATTTTGAGCTTTTATTTTTCTGTATAAAAGAAGCTTGTGCTCCTTTTTTTTTTTTTTTTTTTTTTTTTTGCACGGTTATGGCTACTTGAGTGTCTTTTTTTTTTTCTGCTTTCTCCTCTCAAAAATTGGAGTTTGGGGTGTTCTGCCTGTAAACTCCTGAAAAAGCCAATGTATCCATGCCCACTATGGCTAACGTAGAGGGGAGAAAAAAAATAGCTCAAAAAAGCTTGAAAAGCCTGTAGGAGCAGCTTCTTTGAGATGCAGTGTGCATGAGCCAAAGTATGTCAGGGCAAAAATCAAATAAATATATTGGGTATATCCTCTCCAGTACATGCACACTTCCCCATGTCTCACCCCTTTTAAAAAAAAAAAAAAAATGCTGCAAGTAGAGAGAACTTCTCTACTGACCTTCCAGAAATCCAGTGTGCTCCTAACTTTTTGTTTTTGGGCTGACAAGACAGAGCCTCTGAGGCACTGAAATCCCACCCACAATGGGCAGCCCTTCTACCTATGACTGACTGTCCATTTTACAAGCATACTTTGATTTCTTCCCAACAAAACAAGGCTACTGTTTTGTTTGGGAAAAAAAAAAAAAATTATTGATTATAAAGGAAAATACAATAGCAATAAACATAAGATAAGCAACTGTTACAGCTAGCATGGTACAGAGATATACAGCGTGCACAGTAGTGCTTATGACAATTTATAGTAGTGTAACAGTAGAAAACTGTGAGGCAACATACGTGTTTGTATAATACGGTCCTGTCGGTGGAGAATATTAGAACAAGATTGGGATTGGATCAGTTGGTCCTGGTTCCTAGTAATCAGGACTCATGGGACAGGATCTGTCTGGTGGTGAAATGGGGGGGGGGGGGAGGGGGGTTGTCCATATGTAGTGTATGGTATATGATATAGTACCCTTAGCAGGGAGAAGGGTGGGGAGCGGGAAGGCAGAGGGAAAATGGGAACGGGGAGGGGAGGAACTGGAGGTCTGTCGACCGTTGTTCTCCGTGGTAAGGATGTGACGCATAAATATATACGATCCCATGTATTAGGCCACGTCATTTGTATCATAATGGTTGGTTAAGGCATGGGATAGCGAGAAGTCTCAAAACAGTATGTTAAGAGGGATTAGATTCAAGTGAGCGTTTGTGGTGCGACCCTACTGATTGGCATAGGCCAACATGTGGTTTCAAAAATTACCCTGTGTGTCTTTGTATACTATCAAATTCGGGTGTAGTTATAAAGTATTTCCAGCAGGCCCATTTGGTGTTATATTTGTCAGGGGTATCTCTGGATATGTGGATTAATTCTTCCATTTCTAATATTCTATGTATCCTGTGGAGCCAGTCTTTAATAGAAGGGATTGTCTGGGATTTCCAGTGTATTGGTACGCACTGTTTGGCTGCATTGATCATATGAATTATTATGGTTTTACGGTAGGAAGCTTGTGATAAAGTTGTGTGATGTAATAGAAATTGAGCTGGGTCATAAGGCAATTCATATGTTATGTCCTTGATCAATTTATGTATAGATTTCCAGAAAGGTTGGAGCAAGACCACCAGATGTGGAGCATCGTGCCTCTACTCTGGTGGCAACGCCAACAATTCTCTGGGGTAGAAGGGTCTCATTTGTGTAATCTGTCCGGTGTTCGATACCAGTGTGATAGCACCTTGTATCCATTCTCTTGGGTGGACACGTTTATGGAGCCTTTATGTATATTGAAAAAGATGCTCTTCCAGTCTTCCTCTGTGAGTGTAAGTTCTAGATCTTTCTCCCATGTAGTGCAGATTTTTGAAGTATTGGGGTTGTAATCTCGAAAAAAAGAGTGCATGCGTTTGGGAGATGAGGTGGGATAGGGGTGTAGTCGAGGAGCATAAAATCTCAAAAGGTGTCAGTTGTCGGGAACAGTCTGTTTTTTTTTTTTTTTTTTTTTTTTTTTTTTTCCCTGTCGAGTGTAGGTAATGGGAAATCTGTTGGTATGTCCAAGCAGGGATAGGTGGTTTCTGCATGGTGTCAGCCAATTGGGCAGGCGTCTGTGGGCAGCTATTTTTGTAGAAGTGTTGTGACAAAATTTGTGGTTGTGACCAGTGATTTTGAAGAAAAGTTTGGTGCATCCCTGGGGGAAAGTCGGGGTTCATTTTCAGCGGTGTTAGTGGCCCTGGGATAGTCGATAGAGAAGATTGTGTGCATAATTTACGAAAACAATGCAATGTTGGCATCAGGAGTGGGTGTGACTTGATTTCTTTTTGGTAGGGGGAGGATGGGATCCATGGCAGATATCTGAGTGATAATGTTGTGAACAAGGATTCTAGATGTACCCAGTCTTTGTTATTCGCATGGACATTCCAATCTATGATCCTGGTCAGATGTATTGCCTTATAGTAGTTGGGGAGGTCCGGGAGTCCTATTCTGCCGAGATGTTTGGGCAGGGATAATTGAGCGTAGTTGATCCTGGGTCTGCGGGAGCCCCATAGAAATTTGGTACATAAACTTTTGTAAGATCGGAAGAGGGCTTGGGGGAGATGTATCAGTATTGTTTGGAGGAAGTAAAGGATTCGCGGCAGTACGTTCATTTTTAGTATAGCGGCTCTGCCGAACCAGGAAAAAGTAGGTTTGTCCCATCGTTTTAGGTCGGAAGTGAGTTTCTGTATCAGGGTTAGGTAATTCCGTGCATAAAGATCCTTCAGGTTAGTCGTAAGTTTTATACCTAGGTAAGTTATGTGGTTGTCTTGCCATTGAAATGGGAAGTTGGTTTTACAATGGGTTATATCGTCCGGGGGGAGGGAGATGTTGAGGGCATAGGACTTGGTGAAATTTATTTTAAGATTGGAGAGTAGGTTAAAATTCCGAAATTCATTCAAGAGGACCGGGATTGTCGTGTGTGGGTGTGTAAGGAACAGTAAAATGTCATCCGCGAATGCGGCAAGTTTGTATTCTTTGGTGGCTCTTTGGATACCTTTTATGTCAGGGTTCTGTTGTAGACTATTCAAAAAGGGTTCTAGTGTGAGTATGAAGAGTATAGGGGATAAGGGGCATCCCTGCCTAGTCCCATTACGTATGGGGAAGGCATACGACAGGGTGTTGTTGACTCTGACCTTGGCAGTGGGATTTTGGTAAAGGGATTGGATGAAAGCAGTTAGTCTAGGACCGAGGCCAATGGTTTGTAAGACAGCTTGCATGTAATCCCATGCTACCCTGTCGAATGCCTTCTCTGCGTCTAGGGATAGGAAGAAACCCTTTTGTTTGGAGCTTGAGATGAAGTGGTGTATATTGATAGCTTTAATGGTGTTGTCTCTGGCCTCTTGGCCAGGGACAAACCCAACTTGATCGTTTTTAATGATTGCGGGCAAAAGGGGGAGGAGTCTGTTGGCTAATACTTTGGCGAAAATTTTAATGTCTACATTCAAGAGGGATATGGGTCTGTAGTTGGCGGCTTGTGTGTGATCTTTGTCTTCTTTAGGAATGACAACAATGTGGGCTGCAAGCATCTCGGTGTCGGGGGCGTTGGAGGTGGTCAGGGAGTTGAAAGCTTTCCTGAAAGGGTTCTGTAGAATATCGGAGAAGGATTTGTAGTACACTGATGAAAGCCCATCCGGCCCTGGGCTTTTGCCGGATTTTGTTTAAGTGCCGTATCCCACTCCTTCTGTGAGATAGGGCCGTCTATGTCCTGTAGGAGTTCCATTGTCTGGAATTTAGGGCAGTATTTGTGGAGGAATGCTTCAATGTTACGGAGTCTGGTCTGGTTAGGGCAGGGGGGATTATGTGTCTCGTCAATGTTATATAATTTGGTATAAAATCTTTCAAATTCCTGAGAAATCTCTGAGTTCTTCGTGTATGTGTCACCCGTGGGGGATCGTAGGCAGTGAACTGTGTATTTCGTTTGTTTGGAGTGGAGGGCTCTGGCCATGAGGCGACTGCTTTTATTTCCGAACTCATAGAATTGCTTTTGGGAAAGCATAAAGTTTTTCCTGATGGTTTTGCCTAGTTCTTCTTGTATTGACAATCTAATTTCCTGTAGCTCTTGAAGAGTTTGAGAGGCTAAGGTATGTTTATGAGTGGTTTCTAAGATTTTAAGTCTATGAAATAATTGTTGGAGGCAAAACTTTTTTTCCTTTTTAATTTTAGCGGATAGCGAAATTAGTTTCCCTCTGATTACACATTTATGGGCAGCCCAATGGGTCATAGCGGACACCTCTGGGGTTTCATTCTCTGTGAAGTAGTCAACCAAACATTTCCTGATTTCCGTCGTATGTTTCGTGTCTGTAAGGAGAGTGGGGTCTAGTCGCCATATTCGGGTATGTCTGTAGTTCGGGGAGTGTCAGCGTAACCGTAATAGGGTGGTGGTCGGACAAGGTCATCGGTTCTATAGTCGCTGTCGTCAAGTATGTGAGGTCTGGCTGGGTTAAAAATAGGTAGTCAAGACGGGAGTATCGGTTGTGTGGAGTAGAGAAAAAGGTGAAGTCTTTCTCTTTAGGGTGTAAAATGTGTCGTGTAGAGAGAGTTTTTGGAAGGTCAGTTTTATTTGACGGAGGGCTCTGTATGGAAGGTGGGAAGTACCTGCCGAGGTGTCCATAAGAGGGTTTAATGGGGCATTGAAATCTCCGCCTAATAGTATGCCTGATTGGAATGTGAGTAATGAGTGGAGACTTCCCGGAAGAAAGGCACTTGTGCTTTGTTGGGGCTGTATACATTAGCAAGAGTTATAGGCTTGTTGCACCATGTACCTTTTGAGGAAGATGTATCTACCTTGTTGATCAGTCAGTGTGTCTGTAATTTGTATGGGGGCATGTTTGGATAATAGTATCGATACGCCTTTAGATTTGGAGTTCGGCGTTGTTGCGTGGTAGCTGTGCGGGTAGTAGTCGTTGGAGAGTCTTGGTGTATTTTGGGAGCTGAAGTGCGTCTCTTGCAGAAATACTACATCTGCTTTCATGCTTTTCATGTGGGTCAGCGTCCGTTTCCGTTTTTCCGGGATATTTAGGCCTTTAATGTTTAAGGAGACGATTTTTAGTGCCGGGTGGGCGGTGGTAGTATGAGGTGAGGTCATTTTGGGTGATCAGGTTCTCTACCGAATAGGGAGCAGTATTATCGGAGAACAAGGGAAGACCGATGAAAGTCAGGGGGGGTGGGTAACGGTGAGGGGTGAGGCAAGGGAGGAGGAGGAGGGAGGGAATGGACAGGTAGCTCTGCTGGCGCTTAAGCAGATCCAACCGTGTAGTTGGGGGGTATACACGGCCGGGTTGGGTTTATAACTACTGGGGTCGGGGCGACTCAGTTAGTCACGCCCGACTGAGGTTGGTCCAGTGGGGATCAGGTGGATCTCTTTCCTCTTAGTCAAGAAAAGAAAAAGAACCCTGTGGGTGAGGGTGATTGGTGTCGAGGTCGAATCTAGTTGGTGTTCTAGTTCCCTTGAGGTCAAGGTGTCTTTGAATGCGACTGTCCGTCAAAATTAGAGTATGTATCGGGGAGGGAAGAAGGGAATGTTACTGTTGGTGAGGTTTGAGAAGAGGGTAGGGGTGATGAATTAGTATAGAAGAGAGAGGGGGATTGGAGGTCTGCAGCTCTTTGTGTCTACAGCTGGCTTAAACACATGGAGTCAACGGAATGTGAGCCAGTAATCGGCATGCGGTTTTAGCTATATATTCATCTATGGGGGTTAGGGCAATGGGGAGTGTCACTCCGAACCCTGTCTATTAAGGGAATAGCAAAACAGCAAGGGGCTGTGGTATATGGGTTGAAGAGCATGAGTATGGTAAGGAGATGGTACTACCTTCCTTATGTTTGATCAGTGAATGCGCTCTATTCGAATAAGCCCAGAAATTGTTACGAACAAGGAGATGTGAGCAGGGCGAGATATCACAAAACAAACAATCTTAGCTATATCTAAACTAGATGGCAAGTAACGTAACTAGCGTATCTGTATCAATGTTCTGTGCCATGGAACCTATCTATACTTATATCGCTAGCTCCCCTTCGTTGTGTTTCAAAAATCAGCAACGCAAAATATAACTCAATAAGGAATTTAAAGTATATAAAACATAACACAGAACATAAAACATAGAACATGAGGGCAATCGGTCTCTTAGTAAACACAGGATTTCGGAGGATCAGGGCTCATCCCTTAGCGAGAGAGCTTGTGTTCTATTGTTTAGGAACGGTGATAATAGCTTTGGGTATTTAAGTGTGAGTGAGGCTATATAGTGTAAGCCCGGACAGGTAGGAGTGCACAAATGAGGGCACTAGAGAATCTATAGCTTTTGGGGGGAGAGACCGGTTGCCTCGCATGTAGCATCTACATAGCAATTTTTTTGAGCTGAAAGTCACCGAGACTTGTGTAGAGGTTATAGTACCGCGGTATAGAATAGTGGTCGTGACGGTGATACGTCCGGCAGTGTTCTGAGTGTCCTATGATCGTTAGCTGCATATCCCACAGAGATCTGCGGGTGGGGTCAGCGTGCATCAGAAGGTAAGATCAACAGATTAACTCTATCTCGTTCTGTGGGGAGCTGGGAACATAGTAAGTCCCCCTAGAAAAGGGGGCTGAGTTTCTCGTGGTAAGAGGGGGGGACGTACTCACCGATTACGTTGGGGTACTTTGTGCAGTCTGTCGCAATGTCCGATGTCTCGAGGCATAGTGGGAGACACTGCTGAGATATGATTGCAATTGCCAAATGCTGTGTCTGTGCGCTCGAGGAGGGATTCGGAGGGAAGGGTATGGGTTATTGGTGTCATCAGAGCAACTGTTGAGCGACAGAATGCACGTTGAAATATGTACAGTTCAAACCGGTACTGTGTGGGGGAATATACAGAGATGAATTAAGATCTTCTTAGCTTCCTGTAGTCTGGAGATGCCTTGGGGCTATGGTTCCTCAGGTTATCCGATGGGCGTGGGGATGTAGGCGTCGGGTGTGATCTGCGACGGCGGCCGATGTTGAAATTACCAGCTTCAGCTATACCATCCATAGATTCAGCTCTATGCATCGTGGGCAAGTGGAAGTCACTGTACCAGTCCGGCACATCAACTGGGGGCAGGTTAAGGGCTGTACAGAAGTGCTCTAAATCTTCAGGCACTCGGAGATTTACCGCATGGCCATTAGCTGTGGCCGATAGGCAGAACGGGTATTTCCATCGGTAGGTGATGGCCCGTGTCCGGGGGACATCTAGCAGAGGCTTCAGTTCCCTTCTTCTTTGGAGGGTTATGGATGATAAGTCTTGAAAAATTTTTATTTCCGTCCCATGGTGTAGTATCCTTCCTCTGCCTCTCGCTTTCCTCCATTATTTCTTCCTTCTCAATAAAATCTGTGAGGCAACATATGACATCTCTCGGCGGTTCTGCTTCTCTCCCTCTGGGGCGAAGAGCTCTGTGTATACGTTCAAAAGTGATCACTGTGTCCGGTGGTCTCTCTAGTAAGTCATTAAAGATCATCGACACCGCTTGGGTCAATTGCTGCGATTTCAATAGATTCAGGTAAGCCTCTCACCCGTAGGTTACGGGGGCGCCCGTGATTGTCGAGGTCCTCTAAATGGCGGTTTATCTCTGAGGTGAATCGAATGTGACTCCGAGATTTGTTGAACTTGGCAGAGCGCGGTGTCATGGTGGGCCTGCACTTCCTCTACTTCTTCCACTCGTACGGCCATGGCACGGAAGTCCTCCCGGAGCTCGGATATAGCCGCTGATAGTACGCTTTTAATGTCCGCAACAACCGCCTGCAAGTCCGCAATACTCAGGGCAGGAGATGTCGGAGGATCTATGGCAGAGGCTTGTGGGCTGTGGATTCTCGATCTGTGCGCGGGTCTGCTGGCTGAGGGAGCCTCGTGGATTGCGGCCTGAGACTCCGGCGCAGCGCCCTTGGATCTAGCCCGAAATATCTCGGGTATGTGTTGGCTGAGCGGTGTTTCTTGGCTCCGGGGTGGTCGGGAGCTCACCGGGGGGGGTTGTTTTGTTGTGTGCTCCCCATGCTGTTGCTCAGATAGGGTGTCGTAATGGCAGGTGCTGGACCTCTGGGAACGGGAGAAGAAGTTCAAGCGTCCATCTTCCTCAGGCACCAAGCCACGCCCGGCTACTGTTTTGACTCTCACTGTATGTAGGTAAAGGGCTCTTGGGAGATGTAGTTCTGGGAACACACCTCGGTCTGGAGAAACAAATAACTGGAAAATCTTCTGTTCCAAATCATTTGGTGGAGGGGGAATTATGGTGAGGTTGTATTTTCAGGGGTTGGGCTTAGTTCCAGTGAAGGGAACTCTTAAGGCGTCAGCATACCAAGACATTTTGGACAATTTCATGCACCCAACTTTGTGGGAACATTTTGGGGATGGCCCCTTCTTGTTTCAACATGACTGCGCACCAGTGCACAAAGCAAGGTCCATAAAGACATGGATGAGCTAATTTGGGGTGGAGGAAAATGTCTGGCCTGTACAGAGTCCTGACCTCAACACCCTGTGAGATGAATTCGATTGGAGAATGGAAGCCAGGCCTTGTCCAACATCAGTGCCTAACCTCAAATGCGCTTCTGGAAGAATGGTCAAACATTCCCAGAGACGCACTCCTAAATCATGTGGACAGCCTTCTCAGAAGAGTTGAAGCTGTTATAGCTGTAAAGGTTGGGCCAACTCAGCATTGAACCCTACAAACTTAGACTGGGAGCCCATTAAAGTTCATGTGCGTGTAAAGGCAGGTGTCCCAATACTTTTGGCAATAAAGTGTACTTTAAATGTAGAAAATAGTTTTCCTACAGCTGAACCCTGGGAATCTGTAAGCAAAATTGACCTCCCATTAGGAGCTTCCTGCAAGGGTAAAAGCAGAACTAAACTTTATTCGAAATGAAGAAAAAAACGTGTTGGAGCGTTATATTTTTTTTTTTGTGTCCCATTGGAGAGATTTTCCTTCACTTCCTGTACCATAGTTGCAAAAGGAAGTCACTCTGTGAGGGAATCCAGTGTTGTCACCAGAGTTATTGTCTCCATTGGCAGATTTCCCCTCTCTTACTCTCCTGGTGTCAACCCAAAATGTGTACTTTGGGACAGGTGCAGTGTCCAGCCCTGCAGTATGGCAGGCTGCGGCTGGACAGGGTTGAACGTTGTACAAAGTGGTATCATTGTAAAAGTGTTTTTTAAACCATAAAAGTAAGTCTAAGCCAGCCCCTCTATATTAGAGCCTGGCATAGCACAGTGTAAGATTTTTGTATAAAAAATTAAGTATGTAAATGCCTGTTTAGAGATGTCTTCAGGCTGGTCACATGACTCTCAGACGCTGTACAGTTCCGATAGATGCTTCTGCAGGAGAGGCTGAGATCTCCCTCTGATGTCAGCTGGGAAGGTCACATGGCTGCTCGGTCACTCCTGCAGTAGCCATGGAAACAGGCCAAGAGTCACATGACTGGCCTGAAGATCACTCTAAACAGGTATTTTTTTTCGTTTTTATAAAAGAATAATACAGTGTGGCATTATAGAGGGGCTGGCAGTGAATATTTCAACGGTTTTATTTGTACTAATTGCAGCGTAGAGACAGAGATGCAGAGCTTACAGGCTGAAGGAGGGCGTGAGGGGGAGAGAGAAGAGTAGGGCTGCGGATGAAGGAGGGAGAGACGTAAACTGACCACGGTGGTCAGGGCTCAGCAGCCCTGGTTATTGTGGTCATCGAATAGATTGGGACACAAGAAGTGGCAGAAACAGGCAGGTTTTTTTACAGTTTTTAGAGAGGGGCAGGTTACACAGCGCAAGCACTGTGCTATTTAATCTGCTTTAAGGGACCACGATCTGGGTTAACAAATACTTTAAGGTCCCTGTGTGTTCAGGAATCCGTGCACAGAACTCAGGTCTTCTGTATTCCATAAATTTATCCCTGAATGCATAGGTCCGTAAATGCGGGTACCAGTACAGCTTTCAGGCCCAGCCTGTCTCTCCTAGGCATACTAAAATGCCTGGAGAGATGCCCCAAAGAAAAACGGTCCCTTGTGCAAGGATCCTAGGGCCTTGTTCACACCAGCACTCCCGCGCTTAGCTTTTCTATACACAGAAGAAGTCATCTGGCAGGTGTGAATGGACACGATTAGGCTCTCATAGGTTTTATTTATTTTTTTTATTTTTTTTTGTCAAAGCTTAAAGTGGAACTTTGGTCAGAAAATGAAGCCCTGCTGCATCACTTCAGGCTGGCCACTTTTGCAGGTATAGTTATGTGAAACACAAAAAAAAGTGCCTATATTGTTTAAAATACAGTAATACTCTGTCTCACCCTACTCTGCACATGCTCAGTTGCTCTCCATTTTTAGGCACTCACTACTGAGTTTGTAGAGGCCGAACTGTGGACAGTCATAGGCTGAGTTCACACCTATGCGAATTGGATGCCTGTGATCAAATACTACCAAAAGAAAGCTTTATTTGTGGGGAAAAAGCGTCAATTTTATTTGTGTACGATTTTGCACAACCACGCAATTGTCAGGTAAAGCAACACAGTGTCGTATTGCAAAAAATGGCCTGGTCAGGAAGTGGGTAAAATCTTCCGGAGCTGAAGTGGTTGAGTGCCACTGTGATGACCTTAACATGAATAACTCAACACCAAGTTCACTATATGGACCCCTTATGTATTTGTACATGTTGATCATATCCCCCCCCTCAAGAGAGAATAGATTCAGTTCCTCTAATCTTTCCTCGTAGCTGAGCTCATCCATGCCTCTTATCAGTCTGGTTGCCCTTCTCTGTACTTTCTCCAGTCTGAAAGTTGATAGGATATAACAGTGAGCAAGCAACCATATGAGTCTGGTGTGTCTGCCCTTAGATGTAACGCCCACTGAAGGAGAATAGGCCTGTATCTTACTGCAGAGTTTTTCAGGGATGCTGCCGGGTTAAGCAGAGCGCTGCAAGGAAGCGGACGGATGGATGGAATGCAGGGTTCTTGGTCTTCTGTGCCATAACAGGCAGAGTAATGTAGAGAAGCATCTGGGACTCCAAGCAATGGGTGACGTCACACACAGCATGCGTGGGAACATAGCTATGCATTTTGGGGCAGTCCCGCTCCTTTGTCAAGCCTACTATAGTACTGGGGAGGAAACTATGCTACGGCCATGAGACTACAAAGAACAGCAAGCTGAGATGAAGTATATGGACATCCTATGCATTAAGGTGAAAACTTCTGGCAGTCACCAACCCCCAACCCACCCCACCCCGTTTTACTTACCTGGGCCCCGTATTTCCCTCGGCGGAGACACGCTCTTCCTCTCTGCACGGGGTCCCAGTTCATGATTGCATAGATTGATAGCAGCGCAGCCATTGGCTCCCACAGCTGTCAATCAAATCCATTGATGCTGGAGGCGGGGTCGAGACAGGCATTCGTGTCTATGGGTGCCGCATGCTGGACTCGGGAGTGCGCCCACAACCCCAGCAGTTGAGGATTGGGGCCACTTGGTGAAAAACAAGCTGCACAGTGGAGGTAAGTATAATATGTTTGTTATTTAAAAAAACAAGCCTTTACAATTACTTTAATGCTCCATTCACACTTGTAGGACTCCAAAGTTATGGAACTTTGGAGTGCAAATTTGGATAAGTGCATGTAAAACATTTGGGTATGACTTTCATGTAACTTTTGATGGTTAGAATTTAAGTCTATGGTACTCAAGTTGCATGAAAGTCAGACCAAAGTAGTGCATGAACTACTTTGAAGTTGCCGTGATTTTAAATTGCACATATATGAATGGTTATCTTTGGGAAACTTGGGGTACAACCTGTCATGCGACTTTGATGTCCAAAGTCATATGACAAGTCGCACAAGTGTGAATGGGGTCAAAAGGACATCTGTGGGCAATCAAATTATGGGGCTTCTTGTCCGGATCCTAACGAAGCATGGACGAATGTGCAAATACAGTAATACCTCGGATTGTGAGTAATGTGTTTTATGAGTGTTTCGCAATATGAGTTTATTTTTTATTCAATTTGCGAGTGTTGTCCAGCAAGACGAGCAGGATTCAAGCCTCTGGGGTGTGCGGTACTATATGTGGCCAGAGGTGCGGGGGCACTGGAGACCCTCAGAGACACTCCGTTCCCGAGTGTCTCCGGCACCCCTGCACCTTTGGCCACATGCTGGCAGGCTGCATGCACACTGGAATGCATTATCTGAGTTTTCCATTGATTCCTATGGGGAAACTCGCTTTGGTATACAAGTGCTTTGGATTACAAGCATGCTTCTGGAAAAAATGATGCGCCTAATTCAAGGTACTACTGCATATGCAATAAATACATGAGAATACATAAATACAATTAAAAAAATGGTCTTGGTTGTAAATGTAAATTTTTTTATTTTTTATTTTTTTATCTTAATGGGGTTGTTAAGTCAGAAGCAGTGGCAGAACTATCACCATGGCGACACACGTGGGCGCTATGGGGCCCGCACCCGGGTGGGG